>NC_058407.1:70864632-71147083 GCF_002201575.2 Neomonachus schauinslandi
CTGCGCATCCAGTGCGACTACCGCCCTCGCGGCTGCGGCCGCTCGGTTCGGCAGCCCCCCCGCGCGGGCACGTCCACGCCGCCGCGGCCGCCGGGCCCCGAAACGCAGTCCCGCCGGCGGCGGGCAGGGCCGAAGGCGCAGCGCTCGACGTGCGCCGCCAGCTCGTGGAGCCGGACCGAGCGGCCGCAGCCGCGAGGGCGGTAGTCGCACTGGATGCGCAGCTTCTGGATGAGGCTGCGCAGAGGCAGCACCCGGTACAGCTTGCCCGGCGCCAGGGGCTGGCACTGCAGCGGGCACCGGCGCTGGCGCGCCACCCAGGGCAGCAGGCAGCTGGCGCAGAAGACGTGCCCGCACGGCGTGCACAGGGGCTCCTCCAGCACCTGGCCGCACAGCTTGCACTTGAAATCCGGGTCCACCGCTTCGGCGAAGCGCTCCAGGGCAAAGCCCATAGTCGAGAGAGGGAGAAGGGGGAGCGAATCCGAGTCCACTTTCTCCAAGTCTCCCCCGGGCTACCCCTGGGACGGCTTTCCTGCGGCAGTGGCCCTTGCTATCGGAGGGGAGGAGAAAGGTGGAGGGTTGCGATCCCAGAGTTTGTTTGGCTTGAAGTTTTCAGGCTCTGGCTGGGTCCCCTGACTCCGCCGTGTTGACGCTAATAGACGCCACCTCAAATGACCCCCCCAACACTCACCCCCACCCACGTCTCATTCGCGGCTCTGCAATTTATATTCTTTCAAATTTTGTCCGCGGAGAGCCGAGGCCAGCTTACAATGGCCCAGTCTTCAGGCAGAGTTGATAACGGGCACAGCGCAGATGTTGAGAAACAACTTTTAATTCCACCAGGATGTAAACTCACGGAGAGCAAGATTTTTATCCGTCGGTTTTCCGCTGAATTCTCATCGCCCCGCATCTAGGGGATCTTCAATAAATGTGTTTGAAATACACGCACTTATTTTCTCTCAAACCAGCTAACTACAAAATCACCAGCTAAGTGGCTGCGACCTTAGGAAATCACTATGAGGTATCTACAGAGCCAGGCTTCTCAAATCACAATCCAGAAATCAGGTGAGTGTAGCGAGGCGGGATGGAGACTGACAGGGAAGACGGGGAAAAGACCAGGTGCTCGCCTTAGGACACCTCCCTCTTAGAACTTGAACCGCCATTCCAGGCCTCCTACCGTGTGAGGACGCCAGGATTCTGTTACTCGGCAGTCTGACTCCAGGTTCAATCACCACGCCATCCATCTTCTAATTGCACAGGTATTTTACCACTGGGAATGGGCATGTGATCATTTGGGCACCTGGAAAGGAGAATTAAAGGAAAAGATTATAAAGGAAAGCAGCAAAATAATATCTTATTTACAGTGAATATACAGTTTAGATCAAAGCACCCCTTCTTCCATTTGACTCTTTAAAGTATGTAGCATGCCAGGCCCTCCAGAAAACATGCAATAAGGGGTTCCCTCCAAGCTCTCCTTCCCCAGCTTCCTTCACCATCTTCAGAAATTTAGGAATGCAAAGCAACCCTATCACCTGGATACACACCACTTACTGCCATTATTCTGAAGCTACTTCCACATGCTTAGGACAGGCCTCCTAAATTAATCATTGATGATTCCTCACTGCCAGCTGAGGGTTGTTTTCAGAAAGCTGTGTACTTTTTTAAAGCACCAAAGGTATCAGTTAAAAAGCATGAAAAAGGCTCCAGATTTTGTCCTTTAAAAAAAAAAAAGTTTTAGTTATGTATTCATGAGAGTCAGAGAGAGAGAGAGGCAAAGGGAGAAGCAGGCTCCCCGCCTAGCAGGGAGCCTGATGCGGGACTCGATGCGGGACTCGATGCGGGACTCGATGCCAGGACCCTGGGATCATGACCTGAGCCGAAGACAGATGCTTAACCATCTGAGCCACCCAGGCGCCCCAGATTTTGTCCTTTAAATCCTTGGTGCTAATTGAAGAATTAACAAAAGCTAATAATAGAGGTTACTAAAAACATTCTGAGACTTCTTTCTAGTTGAAAGATGAGTTTTTATTAGAGCAGTTCAATAATGAGTGAGGATCCTGGAGTGCCTTTCCAGATATTTGATATGCTTTTAAATTTGTTTAAAAATAAGATGCCGTGTTTCATGCTTTATACATGCAGCTATGTAATAAAGTAACATTTGCCACAATGCTGCAAATTTCCTCCTACCCTTTGGCCTATCTTTTGCCAGGTAAATAAACAAATGATAAATTCCTGAATAATTAAGGAGCCATTTAACATTAACAGCATGAACATATTCTTATGAATTGCATAGACCAGGTAAAGCACAATGTTATAGAATTTATTCAAATAATTCCAGGCAGGAGGGATCTATTCCATCTTAGTTTTTGGAAAAGCTATGGCTTATAGCTATGACTTTATAGCTAGGGCTTGACATTTATTGTTTCACAATAAACATAATGGCAGTGAGAACCTTTAAAAAGAGAGTAAAGAGATGGAATCTAAAAAATATTCTATTGAGGTATGAGGAAAATGAGGCTTGCAGTTACTTGAAAAGAAAAAAATAAAACAATAATCATACGATGTCCTTGGTACACCCATGCAACTCTTGTCACAAAAGTAAGGAACATGAGCAGATCATGGTATGGATAATTCCAGAATGTATAACATTTTGTTTGTTAAAGAGAAGATGGATGCCAAAAACCTTGTCCACAGAGAATAACAAGTTTAAAAAATGAGAGCATGTGAAGTGAGGCCAAGTAATGAAGTAGCCCAAAAGGGAGCTTAGGAAAATCTTTTACATGAGAAAATGCAAGCTTCAGCACTTCCAAAATAGTGAAGTACCAGGAGAAAAATATTACAGAAATCCAACACTAAGGGAATGGACATGCCCAGGTGAACCTCTTAGACTCTTTCCATCTGAAAATGTTGTGCATGATAAATCTACGACAGCACTTGAGCCAAACCGTGTGATTTCACTTCCCAGAATATAAAAGGTTATTCTATATATTAGGAAAATTGTGATATCTTGGAAAAGTTTGGGTGAGCGAGGAACATGGAGCCTAATTAGATTGAACTAATTAGCTTAGGTAAGCAAAGAAAGCACTTGGAATAAGTTTAAAATATGCCCAAATATTTCAGCAAAGCAGATCTAGTAACATGTAAATGTCTTGGGCAAATGAGACAAATTAGCACCTTGCGTCATGAGCTTGGGCATATCCTTATGTTTTCACTGATGATAATTTTCTTTTAATCTCTGGCTAGTGAAAGTTGCATGCTGACTAGCAACATGAGGAAAAGCTGAAAGGCAGGCGAGTCTTCTTATTGGGCAAGGTCAACTTCTAGCAGTCCTGCAGTTCGGGGCCAGCCCCAGGCTTGTCACCTTTGATTCATACTGGACCTGAGAGTATGCTTTGCCAACTGAGAGACAAGGGAAAAACAATACATAGCCTTAGCTCATCTCCAGGTCAAGGACCATGGCATAACAAAATATCTGTAAGTAGTATTTGGTGGGGTATTTTCAGTGTAGAAACTAGTTTTTGCTTCAATCCACTGTCATATATTCACGAAAACAGATAAAAAACTAACTTGCCATATTCCTTGGGCCAATTCCCGGCAATAATGAAACTAGAGTATGCCCGCCGGTGTTTCCAGTGAGCGGAGGCAGCTTTCCAACGTAGCTCTGAGTCATCCCGACTTCCAAGATGAATAGGGAATCTGAGAGCTACTGATTGTTAAGTCAAATGCTAACAGATCTGATATTGAAATGCTATATTCCAAGACTCAGAAATGATGATTAGAGAGGGGAAAAAGGAGAAAGAGATCATTTTTTTCCCCACCCCATGCACAGATAATACTTCACAGCAACTCATGTGTAATTTTTTTCATGTTGTCTCATGCATTTGATTAGGAATCATAAAATCAGGAAGAAATTTAGGGAAATTTTGAAGAAATTCAAAGAAATTTTTGAATATATAATTTTTATTTCATACATGTTCATATAGCTTAAGTTGGTGCTTTTAACATGACAATAATTTTTAAATCTTCTCTTATAAAAACTTGAAATCTCATCATTTATATATTCTTTTCCCTGAATCCCTGGTCATTTGTCATGAATTAGTATTATAATCTATAATTATATGTATTTTTTCAAGGTGGCCTAAATTTAAGATATAGTGAAATAAGATTCCTCTGGTAGAAGAGGCAAAAATATCCAGCTAGTTCAGGTCAAAATAGTGACTGTGGAATACATTTCTGTGTGTGATTGAAGTTAACATTCATTTTTGTTATCATGATACATTTTTGTGTCATTATCCAAGATCAGAACTGAAACTGGTGGCATAAATAAATGTGTACATAAAGCATGAGATAATAACAGGGTCAACTTGAGAATATTTAAAAATTCTGAACGTGATAAAAACAATAAGAGATGCTGAGTTAACCCTTGAACAACACAGGAGTTAGGGGTGCAAACCTCCACACAGTTGAAAATCCACATAAAACTTTTGACTCTCAAAAACATAACCACTAATCACCTACTGTTGACAGGAAGCCTTATCAGTATCATAAACAGTTGATTAACACAGATTTCATATGTGACATCCTTATAATAAGTAAGATAGAGAAAATGTTATTAAGAAAATCATAAGGAAGGGAAAATACATTTATAGTCCTGTAAAAAACCCACATCTAAGTGGACCATGCAGTTCAAACCCATGTTATTCAAGGGTCAACCGTATTTGAAAGCTTATTGAAACAAGACAGCTATTTTTACAAGATAAACTGATAACATGCCAGAGAAAGACACCTTTGGTTATGGGTTTAGACTCTTTGGAAAATACGCAGTTAAACCCAGAGAACATAGAGCAATATCAATCCTTAATCATCCCTGTTTGTTGACATGTAAGCCATTAGGAGTTATTTGCTATTATTTTGCTTTTCAATGATTTTTGGCAAAATTAAGAGTTAGAAGAGGCAGCATGACAGTAGCAAATGACATTTTTAAGAGGAATAAAATGATGTGAACAAAACTATTATGTACAAGAATACAGTAAGTGATTTATAGTAATTATACAGTCTCTGTAGGAATGAATTATCAGACAAAGCACAAGGAAGACTCTGAAGAAAACCAAGTTAAAGTGAGATATTAAATTGAAAATTGTGGCAACTCTCAAATCAACTACAGACTGATTTTCTAAAGTCCATGAGACATTACTTAGGGTAACATTACTATCCTATTTAAGAGAGGCCTGTTGTGAGAGATGCTCTGTACAGGAAAGCATATTAAATCCTGCATTTAATTAAGCTTGATTTTGTGTTCTATCTTTGTGGATCACAGTCACTGACAAAGAGGGAAGGTATCAGGAACAGCTATAATAGCTAATATGTAATAGCTCTTTCCTATGTGACAGACACACCAGTATGCTTTTTACATGTACGATCTCATTCAATTCTCCAATGATCATTTTGGGTAGATAGTATTATTATCCCCACAGTTTGTCCAAGTTTACACAAATAGAAAGTGGCAGAACCTGGGATTAAACCCAAACCTGCCTCATTAAAGAACCCTCACTTTTAAACACTACTCTGTAAAGACTTGCCCCCTACATCTACTATGGAATTGTTTTAGGATAAAATGCACTATTGAAACTAATATGTGAATGCTATAATTGTGTCTATTTGAATTCAAGTGTTTAAAGGCTACCACTTTTTCCTTTCTCTAAGGAAGAAAATTCTAGAACCATATTTATTAGAAGTCTTTGAGTAATTGGTATGAATGAGAATATTGACCTTATTCTTTGTAATGCCAGTGGGGTTGTATTTTTAGATCATTTTGTCCTACATAGCTGATCTCAAATGGCTGAGAGGTTTCTTTTCTTTTTTCCAAATAGCTGAGGTTTTCTGTATAATAGACCAATTGCCTCAATTCCTTGAGTCCTGGCTTAATAAAAATATATATTGGTTGCAACCTTAGTTTGTGTTTAGGTCTTCAATGAAGATTTTACGTTAATTTTAACATCTTCTAGATATTTCCCAAAACTTTCAGATTTCAACCAAGTTGTGAATATGGTAAGTTCATTAAATCAATTTGTTGCTTAGTGAAAGCTCCCAAATTATTGGTCAAAATATCTGTGTTTTGAATGTCTTAATAACCATTCATAATTATATTACAATATGATCATATACCACAGCATGATATGTGAAGCAAGTTTAAATTCTAAGCTCCCAAATTCAGGGTATCCTATTCTTTATTAGGGTAAAGTAAATCCCAACATTGCCACCGAATGGCTGCTTAGTCTTAACAAGTTTAGTTAACTTTTCCCTCACTTAGTTTCTTATCATCTGTGAAATGAGAATAATGATTACTCCTCCCTCATTGGATTGTTGTGAGACTGTATAATAAACGTGACATAGAACCTTGAAGCACAGCTAATATTATACAAGTGTTTGCCCTCGTTATTGCACTCCGAAAATATTTTAACAATTATACATAGAGAGCAGTGTGTGAATATACATGTCCCACCACACTGAATGTCCTCCCTCCACAGAAAAAAAGAAAAAAAAAAATCTCATCATGTTATTTTAATCTGCATTTCTTTGTTTACCAGTGGAGTTGAATGTTTTTAATGATTATTGTCCACGGGTATTCCTTCATGGGATTTACCCTTCACATTTTTATCATAATATTTGAGGGTTGTTTTTTTTTTTTGTAATTGATATATGAGCCTTTATCTACTGAGGATACTAATTTTTATCTGCCTGTATAACATTGTTAAGTTTTGTTTATGATCATCTATCTTTAAAAGTTGAGGAAAGAAGAGCATATGTTATTCTTTGCAAGAGGATTTTAAAACATAAATTATCAATTATCACTCTTATTTTGAGAAGAGAAGAAATGAGTCTTTGTTTTGTACATATCTCACCACATCCATTAAATAAATCTGTATTTCTTGTTAGGTGCCTAGAGAGAAGAGTGTACCATTGAATGCGAGTTTGAACATGAGCTAGGGAAACCACTTTCTTCCTTCTGGAGTTTTCCATCTGGTTTACTGAAACCCCCAAGAACAATCTTTCATTTATGTTGCAAATCTTGTTCACCAGTTTTGTGATATCATTTACCTTTATTTGATATATGCTGTGCTAAAATTGTACTTTTTATGAAGAACAATTTTTTATATAACTTTGTATTCACAATGCAGTATTCAGCAAAAGTTTATTTAATGTTAAATAAATATGATAGTTTAAATTATGTGCAATTTTGGTTCATAGTTAAGGTTATGATTAAAGTATTCATTTGCAGAGTCATTCCACAGCTGCACACCAAGTTTCTGATTGTAATAGAGAGGTTGATTAATTCCACTCATGTGCTTCTTGTCCACCTCCTAGCTCTGTGTTGCCTAATCCATAATCACCATTTAAGTCACAAGCCTGTTGGATTAACTGTTTTCCCTCAATCCTTTCTGACTCAGTTTCTTTCTTTTTAAAAATTTTTTATCACAGTTGCTTATCTTTTTAACCCATTTTCAGCTGTTTTCACAATGCCCTCCTATGTAATCCCTCTTCTATTTCCAAGAATCTTTATCAACAATTCAAACTTTCCTAGGAAAACTTCTTAACATCTGTCATTCCAACTTAACTTGATTTCCTGTGGCAACTGAATTCTCCCTCAATAAACTCAGGAAAAACGAAGTAGTTCATTCCCCTAATCACTAAAATCTCAGAGCTAGGAAAAGGGATGATATTTATTCATGATCTGTTTACAGACACATGAATACAAATTTCAGCAATCCACCCTACCAAAAATTCAACTCGTGCTGGTCTAAATAAAAGGTTGGGGTCTAGAGCTGGGTTAGGCTGGGGTTCATCCAGTGGCTTCAGGATGCCCTCAGTGACTCGGGTTGTGTCCTATTATGACCCTGGCTGACTTCTAAGGCTGGTTCCCCTCATGGCTGAAGGATGGGTGCCACTAATTTTCAGTGTTCTGTTGAGGGCTCACGGAGGTAGTTTTTCCCAGAAAAGCAAGCAAAGAGCTTCCCCAGAATCCATCTCCCAGCCCTACCCCCACCACCCCCAAAATCTTGAGTCTCATTGTCCATAATTGCACATTAGAGCATTCCAGAACCAGTCACCAGCAAAGGTCATGTCATTATGTTGATTGACTCAGACTGACCAGGACCCACACATGAAGCTAGGATGTACTCAGCTTCTGGGTGAGCAGGGTTCTAACAGAAACAAATGTCTGAACAAAAGCAGTCCTCTTTGGGAAAAAAATCAGGTTGTAATTAATTCACTGCTTACTATGTTCCAGAAGCTATGCTAAGCTTTAAATGTATTTTAGTCATTTACAAGTCAAAACAACTCTAGGAGGTAGGTATTATTATTGTCATCATCTTTGTTTTACAGACAAGGAAACTGAGACCTAGAGAGTTTGAGTGACTTGCTCAAGATTTTGGAGTTCTTAAGAGGCAACACTGGGATTCATGCTTGGACATTTAGCTTTAGAGACTCTGTTCTTAACCACTAAGCCGAACTATCTTTATGCTATCCACTACACCATCTTTTTTTTTTTTTTTTTTTTGGAAATCCCTGGTGAAGACTAAGTCTTTGTAGTTAATGTAGTCCCTGAACTGAATCCTAGCTCCTTTATATACCAGCTATGCAATATTGTGGGAAATGATTTCACCTTTCCGAATATTAATTTTTGTACCTGTAAAATGAGCAAAATAATGACTCCTACACAGTGATTGTTGAAGAATAATAAAATAGTGCTTATTTCTCTGACACATAGGAGGTATTTAATAAATGGCAGCTCTTGTTTTCTCTGGGGAAACAATTTATCTTAGGGCTTTGTAAATGTAAACTGTAACACAATCATAAAATTTTGAGTTATTCTATAAATCAGACAATATGTAATCCCTGTTAAAATGCTATGAAATAAAATTCATTTAAATGTTTTTCCTAAAATCTGGCCCACATCAATAAATATGGATAAAACTAAATACTGCATGCACTATTCTCAAAACTGCTGTTTTTCAGTTAAATAGTCTAAAAGAACATTGTATATTAAAGTGCCTTAAACATTAGCTTTCTTTTTGACTTTTCTCACTGTTATAAAATTTAACCTGCTCCTAAATGTTGGCACAAAACCAGATTTTCAAATTAATGTGAGTCTTGCCAAAATACTAAGAAATACAAGCCTACAAATCTGGAGAACAATCTGACAGCACTTATGCCCCAGCAAACCTTCTCCTGGGAGCCTCTTCCACAGGCTGATCCAGGAGGTTTGGTGCAGCTTTGTCTGGGGACCAGGGAGTTATGGGAAACCTAGGTGTTCATCTCCAGGAGAGAGGGGAAAAGTGTGGTAGGAATCGCCTATGGGCTCTGCAGTAGGCAAAAGCAATGATCTACATATACCTATAGCATACAGCTGGGCCCAAAGCCACACATTGAGGTAAAAAATAACCATAAGTATAACTGTAGCAGAATACCATTTTTTAAAATAAAAACCAGATACATTCATAAAATAACATATATTTTTCAAGGATATATGTCCATACTTAAATCTATATATATATTGCCAAAAACACATATTAAGTGCATTAGAGCAGGTGACTATGGAAGGAAAGAAATGGCAGTGGGGAGTGAAATAAAAACAACAAAAACACGGAGGAGGAAGAGAAAAGAAAACAAAGGGAATTGCACAGACTGATGATGATGTATCATGAACCAAGGATTATGATTAATTCAATTCCCTGTTTCTTATGAAAACAAGAGGAAAAGAAAAGAAAAAACAATGGGAGACAAGAAATGAAGGGCAGGAGAATGGAGGGGAGGGGAGGGAAAAGGAAAGAAAAAAACCACAGGGAGGCCTCACTACATTCATATCCATTTAACAACTTCTCTTTTAATCTCTTCGTAGTAGTTCTAATTCAATTTGCATGCCTGCATATCACCAAAGCATATTTCCCCAAAAATGACTGCATTAATTATACCTACTTACAGTAGATTCATATAATGACTACAGAGACATTTAGGTATGAAATTGATTAATTTAATCCATACTTAAATTAAAACCAGAAAAAGCAAATAGGCTCTCTACCTGACTTTGTCTTCTATTAAGTCTGCTGAACATTTGCTATGAGAGGATAATTTCTATAGCTATTTATCAGTTCTATTTTTCATAGCCAGAGAGAGCTCCTAAAAATTATACAAATTATTTCTCTTTGTTAATTTTTCTACTATGGGTAGTATAGCTAAATAAAAGGCATACATAAAACATTAAGAGAAGCTGAGAGAGAAAGACAGAACACAGACATACAGAACATTCCTCTGGGCTGTGGAGATACCCTAAGCCTCCAAGATACAATATAGAACCTGGAGGATTTGGGGGGGCGGGGCGTGGAGATTGAAAGGAGAGAGAATTAATTAGATAGAGGATTGGGTTCCACACAAATACTACAAGAGTTAACCCTGACCCAAGACTTCCTATATTATCTAACCCTAGTATCCAGCACAGATATTGGGAAAGAAGCAGAGTATAGGCATACGTCATTTTATTGTGCTTCACAGATAGTGTGTTTTCTACTGATTGAAAGTCTGTGGCAACCCTGCGTCGAATAAGTCTATTGGTGCCATTTTTCCAATAGCATTTGCTCACTTCATATCTCTGCATCACATTTTGATAATTCTCCCATATTTCAAACTTTTTCATTATTACAATATTTGTTATCGTGATCTGTGATCAGTGATTATGACTCGCTGAAAGCTCAGATGATGGTTAGCATTTTTTTGCAATAACACATTTTTTAATTAAGGTATGTACATTATTTTTTAGACATAATGCTATTGCCCACTTAATAGGGTACAGTATATTGTAGACATAACTTTTATATGCACTGGGAAATAAAAAAAATTATTTGACTTCCTTTATTGTGATATTCACTTTATTGCAGTGGTCTGGAACCAAACTCGCAATATCTCCAAGGTATGTGTGTATTCAGTAAATGATGTGAGGAAAATTACTTGCATATTTAGAGCAGAATCCATTTCAGTTTTGACCAATCTCCATTTGCTTGGATAAGTCCCACATGTATTAAATAATTAAATATTGAAATTTCTGGAAATCATTCTGAAGAAACTAGAGAAAAATCTCAGTAGGTTTGGCTACATTACTTTTAAAACTTCTGGATATTAACAATAAAATAAAGCAAGAATAAGTAATAAGTATGCAGGTTATATCTTTAAGAAAATTATTAAATTCCTAACAAAGAAATGAGCAAAGAGCACTTACAGGAAAGACATACAAATAACTAAGAAATAAACAAAAGGTTGATTTCATTAAGTCAAGGACATGCTAAATAGAGGAGCAACAAGGGAACAATATTTACCTGATGAATTAACAAAAGTTAATTTGTGATTGAGAGAGGATAGATGTCTAGATACCTGTGTGTGTGTGTGCAAAGGTCTATCTGTCTATCACATGTCTGTGTTTTCATTAGTGGATTTCACATTCTCTGTTGTGGGAAAATATTACCCTCTTTGAGGATATAAGAATCACTTTGATAAGTTTAATTTTTTTTTAAGATTTTATTTATTTATTTGACAGAGAGAAACACACCGAGAGAGGGAACACAAGCAGGGGGAGTGGGAGAGGGAGAAGCAGGCCTCCTGCTGAGCAGGGAGCCTGATGCAGGGCTTGATCCCAGGACCCTGGGATCATGACCTGAGCCGAAGGCAGACGCTTAACGACTGAGCCACCCAGGCACCCCTTGATAAGTTTAATTTTTATCCAAAATTTTATGTAGTCTACACAATAAAAAAGAATCTAATCAACCTACACATATATGGTCACATGATTTATCACAAAGTTTACACTACAGTATAATGTGAAAGTGTGGTCAAGCAAATATGGAGAGGCAAATACCCTGGGCAAGAGTAATGGAAGTTTCAAATGCTGGGGACTGGCCATTTGAGATTCAGTATTGCTCGGGGATTGAGAACACAGACTAGAGTCAGACCACCTATATTAGTGTCCGAGGACTGTCCCAAGAAACTACCATAAACTGGGTGATTTACAACAGAAAGTTATTTTCTCACAGTTCTGGAGACCAGAAGTCTGAGCTCAAAGTGTCAGCAGGACCATCTCCCTCTGAAGTCTCTAGGGAAGGTTTCTTCCTTGCCTCTCCCACCATCTGGTGACTTCAGGCAATCCTGGGCTGTGGCTGTTTCATGCCACCCTCTGCCTCCATGGTCACATTGCCTCCTCCTCTTCCTTGTCTCTTCTCTGTGTGTCTCTTACAAGGACACTTGTCATTGGAATTAGGGCCCACCTGGGTAATCCAGATAGTCTCATCTCAAGAGGTGCGTGTGTGTGTGTGTATGTGTGAGTGTGTGTGTGTGTGTGTGTGGTGTTATGAAAATCATTTATCTGAAATACATGAGCAAAGTAAAGTGGAACATTAAAAAATGATCAGAGCTATGAACTTATTTCAAGTATTTAGCTCTATAGAGTAAATAACTTTGGACCTAATTTCTAGAGAATTTTTTATCTTTTAATAGTAAGATATTAAACAAATTAAAAAATCATAGTATAGAAATAATTATGGTTTTCAAAGCCTTCATCAATATCATATGTATATGGGTAACATTATTGTTATTTTTATTGTTTTTTTTCAATGTTATGTTGTCTATCAGAATTTTTTTTTTAATTTTTTTTTATGTTTCAAGTTGTTTTTTTTAAAGATTTTATTTATTTATTTATTTGAGAGAGAGAGAGAGAGAGAGAAACAGCATGAGAGGGGATAGGGTCAGAGGGAGAAGCAGGCTCCCCGCCGAGCAGGGAGCCCGATGCAGGACTCGATCCCAGGACTCCGGGATCATGACCTGAGCCGAAGGCAGTCGCTTAACCAACTGAGCCACCCAGGCGCCCATGTTTCAAGTTTTTATTTAAATTCTAGTTAGTTAACATACAGTGTAATATTAGTTTCAAGACTAGAATCTAGCAACTCATCACTTACATACAACAACCAGTGCTCATCACAAGTGCCCTCCTTAATGCCATCACCGATTTAGCCCATCCCCTCACCCACCTCCCTTCATCTCAAGATCCTTAGTTTAAGTACCTCTGCAAAGTCCCCCCACTTTTTTTTTCCCAAATAAGGTCATATTCATAGGTTCTGGGTGTTAGGATGTGGATATATATTTTTTGCAAGCCATCATTCAACCACTATACCACCTCTTTTGTTTTTTGTTTTTTTTAAGAATTTATTTATTTATTAGAGAGAGTGTGTGTGAGAGAGAGAGATCATGAGCAGGGGACAGGGGTAGAGGGAGAAGAAGACTCCCCACTGAGCAGGGAGCCCAATGTGGGACTCGATCCTGGGACCCTGGGATCATGATCTGAGTCAAAGGCAGAAGCTTAACTGACTGAGCCACCAGTTACCATCTCTTTTTAATCATGGTTTGGCCATCTCCTAAGTGTGTCCTTGAGCATGTCACTTCACTTCCGTGTGCCTTATTTTGTTCGTATGTTAACACAGAGGTTTGTAGGAGGGATATTAGATGAGTTAGTATACACATAAAATATCTGGCTAGTTGTTCTTTTCATGTAAATATTAGTTATTACTGAGTTGTGACAAGAGATTTGAACTCTATTTACAATGGGAAAAATGACATATAAGGGCAAGGTATTACTAAAATACACTTTTCCTCTCTTTTGCAATGGTTTACCTGGACCTCCTATTTCTGATGACACCCAAACTCTGGGCTTGACCACAGTAAAACATTCTCAAAGAGGTATGTATGGTCATATATCAGCAAAGTGTGTAGTTTTTGTTTTGTCATTTAAAAAGCACTATTATAAAGGCCTTCTTCTCAAAAAGAGTTCCTTATCAAACAGGTAATCTAAAGATCATTATACATTTGTCTTTTTTATTTTATCAGAGCAGCAACAACAGAACACTCTAGTAAACATCCCAAGGAAACAAAAAGAAGAGCGGAAAGGCATATTTGTAAAGAAGCATAATATTTACAAACATTGAGTAATTTTGTCCCAAGCTAACTCTGACTTCCGTCATTTAAGCCCTGCCATGTGGTTTATCATCTAGGGAAACATTTATCATCCAAGGAGAAAACTGAATATTTTCAAACTCCCTTGGAAATAAATGCTCAGGACTTGAAACAGCATCCTCACCTCCCTAATTTTCCTCTGCTTCTCTGCAGTACAAAATGGATTTAGAAGTTGTCAGGTGCTCCAAGTGGGAGCTCACAGAAAATTAGATGTGTAGAGAGATAATGGTGGTTGCCACGGAGGAGGAGTAGGTGACCCTGAGACAGAAACTGTAGGGCAGACATGGTGTGAGGTGGACCAAGAAGGAACCATTCTGACTATTTGTAACACTAAAAAGAGTGGAGCCAGGGGGAGGAACATCAAGCCCGAGGATGACCAATCGGTTGGATTTGCCTGGGACTGAGCACTTTCAGTTTCAAAACTGGGACAACCCTGAAAAAACCAGAATGAGTTGGTCACCCTACAAGGCCTTAACTGTGCTAAAATTAGGCCACAAGTGTCACAGACTCAGATTTCAGTGGCAGGTACCAGCATCATACTCAGTGGGTCCCTATGAATCTGAGGCCTATACCCTGCTCTGTTTTTACTTGATCTTATAAACTCAATCTCATACAGAGATGCCATCTTGGTTAGAAGGAGGAGTGAAGGGAACAGGTCCTGGGTGGGGATGGGTTGATGAAGATACTCTTAAACACTAAGCATTTACCTAAAAGATATTTTAACAACCCCCGCCCCCGGCCCCGCCCCGCCAAGAGACAGTCTAACCCAAAGGAAGGCACTTTTCATTGACAAGCTTATGTCCTTCCTCCTTTCAGCATGGTGTGATTCAGTCTCAGGAGCAAGAAGAAGTCTGTTGTAGAACATGGGGGAGCTATAATCTTACCGACCTCTAAGATAGAGTGTATACAGCTTTAACAGTGTCACACCAGTGTGGTGGGTTTATCGGGTGACAATTTAGCTAGGCTGGATTACTGTTTTGAGAATTCCTTTCCCTGCCTGGGTTTGGACTAGGATAGGCCATGAGTGTAACCTGTGTAAACATCAGGAGGCAGCCATATTTCCGCTGGGAAGTCTCCTGTAGGCTCCCATTCTGGTGCAGCTCCCACACAGTGTCCTGGATCTGCTGGCTCAGCTTGTACACAACAACTCAGGGTTGACAGCTCCGACAGCTCTCACCGGATCCTCTACTGGGGTCCCTGGTTCTGGGCTAGTTTCAGGTGTCACTCCATGGCCGCATCTGCTCAACATCTTCAAAGTTGGAGGCTTAGAGACAGTGAGACATGGATACCAGTGCCAGCGAAAGACAGAGGCAGGGCCCAGTGTGGCCTCATGGACTCCAGCTCATCTCCGTAGGCTCCAGTTTGTCCTTGCTCCCCACATTTCACATCCATCTTCCCTTTGCTGCTGGCCTTGCCCACGGCAGGCACACCTCCAGATACAGGAGCAGCACACTTAAACCGGCTGCCCCACCAGCTCCCACAATCCCACAAGGTCTAATCCCTGTAATAAATGTGTTATGTCCCTCAGAGTGGATCCGTTTTTGTGATGGAATCCATAGGATTCCCGGTATGTGATAACAACCCTTTTCTTAATTTTTCAGTTGAAGGCACTATACCTAAAAGAGGATAATTGACCTTAAATCATAGGGGATTTGAACCCAGGTTTCTCAAGCCCCATAGCGCTCATTCTTTCCAAGTTGGCTTTTATCAATCATTTTCATCCCTGGGCAATCACTTTATCATGTTAGTCATTGCGTATCACATCCCTGGCAGAATAAAGCAGGGAACTTAGAAGAGCGGAGAGTGAGTGCCTCTAGGGAGGGCAGGTCATCTGGAAAGTCATGGAGAGGGAGTTCTGGTTGCCTGAGCTTGAAGGCCCTAGTACTAATGCTTACTATGATAATGGGTTATGACACCCTGTGTCAGGCTTTTCCTAAGTGCTTTACACTTATTAAATCATTTAATCTTTATGGCAATTGTAACAGGTAAGTTTTATTATTAATCCCGTCTTACAGATGGACAAGATCACTCAGAGCAGGATTCATACTCAGCAAGCTGGCCTAACCAAATTGGATTTTCTGAACGAAATGGAGCAGAGGCCAAAAGGAGGGGTTGAGGTTGCTTTTGGAGAGTTTTAGGGTTCACTAAAGAGTAACTTTATCTACTTCACAATTTTGTTAACAACCCATCCCAGAAAAATACAAGATTCTTTTTTTTTTTTTTTTTAAGAGAGAGAGCCTAAGTGGAGGTAGGGCAGAGGGAGAGGGAGAGAGAGAATCTTAAGCAGGCTCCAAGCCCAGTGTGGAGCCCAATGTGGGGCTCGATCTCATGACCCTGAGATCATGACCTGAGATGAAATCAGGAGTTGAACACTTAACCGACTAAGCCACACAGGCACCCCAAAGCTTGTCATTTTTTAAAAAAAGATACAGAAAATCAACAACAAAGTAAAACTTAAGGATTTTCCTCAGCTAACTTATCAATCTCACACTGTTTACAAAACATTACATTGCTAACAAAGACAAAGTTTTGAGCAATTAAATACTGAAACCACCATTATTAGTAAACACTAAAGTAAATTTTATTAAAGTGAAATTTCAGGAGAATGGCCAATTTGCTTAAGCTGTGGATTGTCAGAAATTCCCCAAGTGGGGCACCTGGGTGGCTCAGTTGGTTAAGTGTCTGCCTTTGGCTCAGGTCATGATCTCAGGATCCTGGGATCAAGCCCCATGTCGGGCTCCCTGCTTCTCCATCTCCCTCTGCCCCTCCCCCTACTTGTGCTCTGTCTGTCTCTCTAATAAATAAATGAAATCTTAAAAAAAAAAAGAAACTCCCTAAGTGTCCACAGAAACTTTTCCACTACAAGATTTTTGTCTAGTGGATTTCTGTTATAAATGATTGATTTTCATACCTTCCAATAAATCTGCTTAATTATAATTAATTTTGCAAAATTATATCTATAAGAATAAAAGAAAGGTCTTTACTGTTCATCTAATATCATTAACAGGAGGGAGAAGTGAAGTGTGAAGTATTAAGAGGAAGCCGGCTATAAACACAAAGAAAGAAATATGAGGGAGGGGAAAAAAAAAAGTGCATCTGAGGATTTCCAGAGCATTTACTTTAATTCTTGGAATTAGGACTTTGAAATGAAGTTTAAATATCATTCCATTAAAATGCAATTGGCTCACCCCAAAGCTAAACCAAGCATCCTAAAGGATCTGTGAAGAGAATTACAATAAGTGCTACCTCTTGACATAGGAACAAGATGTCTTCGTAAAAGTCAAGGGAAATGATCCCTCATGTCTTCTGAAAAGCAAAATAGAAAAGGAAGCTAAAAATCAATAAATATGTCTGAATGACAAACATTAATTTGATCTCATTTGCTATTATTTTTTGTCTTTTGTCTACACAGGGGTCACATTAGAAATAAGAAATGAGCAAGTGAAAAAAGCTTAAAAAAACAAAAACATTTAATATCTGACTCAAAATGAATAAATTGCTCTCATTACATTATACTCAGTAGTAGTCTTTTATAGATTGAAGACAATTTTTTTAAATTTATTTAGGACTTCAGTGTTAATAAAAACATATTCACCTCCTTTATGTCTTTTTTTTTTTTAAAGATTTTTATTTATTTATTTGACAGAGAAAGACACAGTGAGAGAGGGAACACAAGCAGGGGCAGTGGGAGAGGGAGAGGAAGGCTTCCCGCCGAGCAGGGAACCGGATGCGGGGATCGATCCCAGGACCCTGGGATCATGACCTGAGCCGAAGGCAGACGCTTAACAACTGAGCCACTCAGGCACCCCTCTCCTTTATGTCTTTGATCTTCTCTCACATCAACTCCTTGAGGAAGAACAGGTATTATTATCATTACTGTACAGATGAAAACCCTGAGTTTCAGAACTTAAAATGAATAGTCCAAAATCACAGGCTAGAATATGAACCTTGGTCAACTAATTTGAAGATTAATGTGTTTTTTTTCTACATTTTAACTATTTAGCTTTTGTCCTTCTTAGTTTTGAAAAGGTTAGCACCAAGAACTGTTGCCTTTTGCTTCTTAAATTTCTTTTCAAACTTGAGATTAAACACAAAATAGTTATATTTTTAATTACACTTAATAATACCCATAGACCCTATAGAAATGTCAACTGAATGATTAAAATCCTTCTTTACCACGCCATAATATTTTTAAAAACCTCTTCCTCAAGCATGTTTGAACAGAAACATCCAGGTCCCTCTCTAAAATCAGTGCTATGTAAAAAAAAATGTCAACTCAATAGGATAGAAAATTTCAGTGAGAAAATAATTAACTTTTTCTAGGATTAATTCAGAAACAAGTTACCTGCAATTCTCCTGCCAATCAGACTCTTCCTACAGAAATTCAGCTTCAGGTAGAAAATAAATAAAGGGCATAGCTTTCTATTTAGTAAAAATTTTATGTTCTGGCCTGTGAGAATCTTGAGCTTTAAAAAAATCTTTTGTTTAATAAAATATATGTTTTCTTAATTTAACTTACTGTGTAAGAGCTTGCATGAAGGTGGAGATTTTTGTCTAGTTTTTGCTCTCTGTTGTAACTCTGATACCCAAAATAATATCTACCACAGGGGTGCCTGAGTGGCTTAGTCATTAAGCATCTGCCTTCGGCTCAGGTCATGATCCCAGGGTCCGGGGATCAAGACCCACATTGGGCTCCTTGCTCAGTGGGGAGCCTGCTTCTCCCCCTGCCTGCTTCTCCCTCTGCTCTCTCTCTTTCTGTCAAATAAATAAAAAAATAAATAAATAAATAAAATCTTAAAAAAATAATATCTACCACATGGTAAATGCTCTACAAATATTTATTGAATGAATAAAAGAAATTAATAAACAGCATTTTAGTAGAAAAGTCAGACTTCCATCTCCTTTTAAATAACAGGGATATGTAGGTAGGATTTGGGTCACCAATATAGCTTATATAAAATTGATTCCTTCTTTTATTCTTCACCCCGACCCTTCAACTCTAATGCCTCTACTTATTTGGCATAATCCTACCATCTGCCTCCTCAGTGATGTAGGCAAAGTGGGAACAAAGGGTTAAAGACAGTGAAGCAGTCTGGGATAAAATCCTATCTTTTCCATAGTCTTTCATCTTTTATTTAACTTCCATTTATGTCTTTCTCCACCTCCAATTTTAACTGACCTCCACTAATCCGATAAATGCTACCATTGGCACCTTGTTGACTACCCACTTACTCTATTACCTTGTATAACCAGCTGGAGCCCTGGCAGGCACATGTCTCCGGAATAGCTGCTGATAAAGTTAGTGGCAGTCTTGAGAAAGTTGTAAGGAAATTATCTAAATATTAAACTATCATAAAATTTGAAAATGAAAAATAATGTGTAATAAAATATCAATCACAACAAAATGCATATGAGTAAACTTCACATCAACATTCCTTACTAGCTATTAGTAATCCCACTTTATTTAATTGTATCCAGCACACTGTCAAAAATTAACTCTGGCTTTTCTGAAAAATTCTGTTCTCATTTGTATGTTAAAGCCCGCTCTCTGATGAACTTTGGTGTCTAAGTCTCCATATGTCTTATTCTACTGATAAATTGTATATATGCACTTCTCCAAATTAACATTTCCTTAGTTTTTTTCAATGTCTAAGTGAATTATGGAAATTTAACAAAGAAAGAAATTGGTTAAATTGTCACATTAAAATGTGCATTTTAAGCCTTTTTGGGTAAACATATTTTACATATCTTAGCATTCAGAAAATAATCCACTAGAATGGTTTTAATAGGATAGGTTTTTTTGTCCATTGACTCATACAATTTCCCAAACTTAATTGTTCTGTGTTTATCATGGTTGGCAGTGTTCAGCCTGAGTTTAGAGCCTAATCTAAAAACACTGTCTGAAGGAGATTTACAACAAAGAACTTTTTGAAGGGAGATCTTACTACCTCCTTTTTCTCAAATAGATTGTTTTGATGTGCACACTAATCAATAACACAGTTTTTCTGTGTTGGCATTAAATCGTACTTAAATTTCTATAACTGATGATAATAAAAACAAAATATCAATATCATTATCTATTTGAAAATACATTCCTTTGCTTTATTCTCCAGCTCCAGCAGGAACCCTCTCTTCTCTGCCCATGACCTGTGGGTTTTGCATCTTTTTCCACCTGCTATGTCTGATCACACTGATTCCCTTTCCTTTTTTTTTTTTTAAGATTATTTATATATTTATTTATTTGAGAGAGAAAGAGCAGGTGGGGAGGGGCCGTGGAAGAGAGAGAATCCTGAAGTAAACTCCCCTCTGAGTGCAGAGCCCTACAAGGGGGCTTGATCCCAGGACCCTGAGATCATGACCTGAGCTGAAATCAAGAGTTGGCCGCTCAAACAACTGAGCCACCCAGGTGCCCCTGATTCCCTTTACTTTTTAAAAGGAGTTATCGCTTCCTATGTTTTAGTAGACTAATTTATTTTTATAACAGTTATTAATTTTCTCCATTTCTAAAATCCCATTTTAAAATTATGTTTTTGATGAACCTTGCAAACATCCCTAAATAAATCACATCCTAGCAATGTCAAAATTCTGCATGTCACCTTTCCCTCCCTATATATCTCTTGAATTGAAAAAAAAAAATCACAGGAATTTTCTGTTTAAAATAAAATTTAAAATAAAAGATACTAATTTATAAGGATGTGAACTTAAACTTATTAGTTACAGTGAAGAAAAGCTTTAAATATTCTTCTCTAAAGATTTCTTTATATGCAAACATTTCTTGAATTATATACAAATTAGTTTACTTTCTGAAGAATCCAAAATAACTTTTAATATGATAGTTTTATGCTCACGAGGTCAGCTACAGCATGCACTTTGAGGGTATGGTTGAATGAACTTCTGTTGTTCTTCTGTCAGTTCTGAATCTATTAATGTTAAAAGAGTATGTGCCACTAAAGTAGCCCAGTCTAATGTGAAGGTCATAGCCTGGCTAAAAATTTGGTTCTCTAGAGAAGGGTTGGCAAATTATGGCCTATGGCCCTTTCTGAATGGCCACCAGTTTTATAAATATGGTTTTATTGGAATCAAGCTCTGCTTATTTGTTTATATATTACCTATGGCTGTTTTTGCAATGGTAACAGAGACTGTCTGGACCATAAGGCCTAAAGTATTTACTATCTATAGGCCCTTTATAGAAAACCCTCTAGCACATTGTATAATTAGGACAACCACATACCTCATCAGCCCTGTCAGAAGATTCTTTCTGTGTTCAAATCTTAATAAACTACTGATATTCTATAGATTAATTTGTACTATTTTTGTCAGCCACACAGTAAAATAAACAGTACACACTAAAAAATTGTAAAATTTTTTAAAGGAGGCATCAGTGTTTCTTAAAACCAGGAAAATCAACCCAGTGTCCATGATATATCATACAGCAGAAATAAAATTTCAAATGTCTATCAGATGTAAAAGAGCAGAGTGAAGGAAATTATAGGGGAATAAGTATTTCGGTCTAACTGAAGAAATTATACAATGAGAAAGCTAGCCTTATAGATAGGAGTTTTTGTTTATTTACTAAATAAGTAAAAAAAATGTTTTTGGAGTAAAGTTAAATACAGATAACTCTAAATATGTGAAATACTAATTATGACACAGAACTAGGTAAAATATGTTGTTAAATTCATGATCTGATATTAAATATTTTGATAACTATATTTTCAGTGTGCCAATGTCAATTCAAGAAAAATCTGAATTGTATTTCATAATGGAGTTTTATTATTTTAAAAACTATCTTATAATGGAATGTGTTATCACTACTGGTGACTAAAAGGCTTTAGGGAGTTATGATATTAACATCTTTCATTTATTAGATGTTAGCACTGTGCTAAATATCTTAATATAAATTTTTCTCACTTATTCCAGATGAGGAAATTTACCACCAGGTCACATTAACTACCCATATTTTATACTCCTATATTGGCAATATAACATGGACTCTTGAAGAGGGTTGAGGTTGGGATTTGAAACAAAACCTGTCTGCTTCTATACTGCTCGTTATCATGAAATATCTCATCTGTTATAAAGCTTCTGAGGGTAAGATAAAATATACCTCATTTAATTTTATATATTAAAAAGTGAGCAATGTATATAGAAGATGCACAACAATTAGTTGAAATAGAGAAAAAAACTGTATTTCAATATTAGTGCTAAAGCAGTAAAATTTGGTATCTCAAGTTACTTAAATAAGGATCTTGCTTATTCTATTTGAAATAATTAGGCTAACACATCAAACTCCAGAAGAACAAATTGAACTTACCACTAATCAATTACTAAAGATAAATTAATAAGACTTTGTTAATCTCCATAGGAACGGTACTTTCAAAGTCATCAAAGACCTCTATGTTGATAAATCCAAAGATCAATTCTCATTCCTCATTTTTTTTTGGGGGGGGGGTTGGGGGGCTTATCAGCAGCATTTGACTCAGTAGATCACTTTACCCTTTTCTTTCTTTGTTTCTTGGCTCCCAGGACCATGTACTAACCTAATTTTCTTTCCACCATGATAGTCACCCCTCTCTATCTCCTGTGTTGATTCCCTCTCTTCTTCCCCATTTCAGTGGTGGAGTGCTCCAGGTCTCATTCCTTTAAATACCATCTACCTGCCAAAGACTGCCACATTTACATCTCCAGGCTGTCTCTCCCTCCATCTCCAACATCTCCAATTGTATATCTGATGGATTTTTCAAGCTCATATCAGAACTGAGTTCCTTATTTTCTCACCTAAATCTGCTCCACTCCCAACCTTCAACTTCATCCTTCTAATTGCTCAGGCTAAAAACCATATAGTCATTCTTGATCTCTCTCTCTCGCATACGCAATTTTAAATTATTCAGAAATCCTACTGTGTATAACATACAAATACATTCATAATCAGGCATTTCTCATTACTGCCACAGTTGCCGGTCTGATTTGAGCCCCATCACCTTTCATCTGAATTGCTGTATGCTTCTTCTGATTATAGCATAATTATATAGACTGATTCCACATAAGGGATGTTCAGTTCATCATTTTTTGCTTAATGGCCCTTAAAAAGTTATAACACTTTCTGGACAATGATTCCATATATACTTTTTCTTTTTCTCTCAAACATATACTACATATGTTATGATATGTTACATTCACCATTTAACATAAAACAAAGACTGTCATTTGGAACAAATTTGGATTGTATGTCATATTTGGATGACCTAAAAAGTTTTGCTTTGCAAATGTACACCAGCAAGAGAGATGAAGAGAGACCATCTTCTACAACTTCTCAGTTTGTCTGACGGCATGCTATTTCCATGTATTATAAAAAAAAGAAAAGGCCTTAGGGCTGTTATCAAGCACATGGGACTTATTTTGAAGACCTGCTGAGAGAAGTTAGTTACTTGAGTTTCTATCATCTTCCGAAGGATGACTCCTTTGTAACCCTCTTCCACAAATTCCACCAACCTTAAACCATTACCAAGTATTCTTTTCTTTGGTGAATAAAATAAACCTCAATTACCTTACTTTTTATGTACAAAATGTATTATTTATTTTCAAATTTTTTATAACTTATATAAATTTGTTTTCATTCAATTGATACATTATACTACCTATAAGAACTGTTTGGGTACCTTGTGTGGGATGGGATATCGATAAATTTTTCCCATTAGGATTAATGAGAATGTTTCTTCATTTAATAAATTTTCACCTAGCAGAAGAGTTTCAGGAACAAATTAAAATTATTAAGCAAAAGATAGGTGTACTTTTATACAGGGCATATTTGGAAATAAATGCATAAAAATGTGTCCACATTATTTTTAAATGTTACTGCCTGGGTCTGGTTTTCCACTGTTGTTCTCAAATAGTGGTTTAAAGTTGTTCAACTTTAATTTAGAATTTGAACACAGATGTAATTCAGAAAAGTGCCCTTTTTTTTTCCCAAATTACATGGAATGCCTTGGTTTTCACTGCACATTATACTCCTTTCTCTTTATGGACTACATTATATTCTGTAAATTCACGTATGACCGTGCATTGGATCTATGCCTGGATTACCAATAAAAATACACATACATCTATAGGCATAGCAAAATGGGGCTACTGATAGGGTTGAGTCTTAGAATAGTTGACTAATATTTATTACTTGGCTACTTGTGTACTAAGAAGTAAAGGTTAATAATAATGCCCAACTGTCTCTGTAAAGTGTGTTCACTTGTATAGAAAACATTAAATCAATTATAGCAGCATGTTAGATTTTGTAAATCTGACTTTAAGCCTTAATCTTTTATTTTCTTATCAGTTGATGGATTTTAAAAATAGTGACTCCTTAGAAGGACTTTTGGAGTTTATTATTTACCCAATATGCTTCAGTTTTCACCAAAAAAAACCTCTTTCTTCTTCCCGCATACTTCTATATGTATGTTTATTTTTGAGGCTTGGGATATGTTCTTTCTACTCTAGAAATCCATATGGAATTTATATTTCCCCACACCAACTGACAGTTTTGGTAAATATAAAAACAATATTAGATAAGTGGAAAACCTCTAAAATTCTTATTTTTAGAGGAAAAGCAGGAGTGGACTTATGTCACTAATGCAGATGATTTTAACAGTCTAATCCAAAGTAGATGATTCTCCTTATTGATTGCATGTTAATTATAAGTTACTCAGAACCCTGAAAAACACTGAAAAACAGTTTACCCTCTTAGACTTTTTGAGTTACTTCTATGCCAATGTAGTATCACTACGGCCTTTTACTAGTACATGGTCAAAAAAGTTATTGCTGAATGTATGCCCTAGAGGAGCAATATCAATTATGGTTCTAATCATGTATAAAGGGAAGACTAGGTCTGTGTTAGTGGCAGAGCAATAGTTGGAAATTAAAGTTGGGAATGAAAAAGACTGAAGATTGAAAACTAGATTGGTACCTAATGAGCTACATACTGTTTTGGTATGAGTTATTCAGGGCCTATGTTTTTCATTTATTGTTTATTAATTTCTGAGAAATGGCCACCATATTACTTGGCACATAGTAGATATTAAATAAATACTTTTTTCCTTTTTTTAGTACTTGGGATAAAAGCATTGAGGTCTGAATTTACTTCAGTAGAATGTATTTCAGAAAAGGAGGGGAAAAGAAGTTAAGTTAGCAATTCTGGTTTGGCAATGTGAATGCTCCTGGAACCTTGGTATGGAGACATGGATATTTGACTCTGATTCAAAAGTTTTAGGTAAGAAATGAAGCATCAAATAACTAGATTAAAAGTGGGCAATAAAAATAAATTAATACTTAATGATAGATCAGAAATCCTACCAAGATGGCCATGTATGCATGCCTAAAAATGTAGTTAACCACATAGATATTTTAAAGATTTTTTTTAAAAAGCTTTAAAGAATTTTTCTTTTAATCTAGTATTCTTACTACAGATGACTTGTGGCAATGAGCGACTATCGTTTCCTTCTCTCCTTCTCCCAGCTTATATGGAAAAACAAATTGCTTGCTATATAAAATAGAGGTTATCAGCAGTATTGCTAATTGATGGTGTAGCTGCCAAATACCAAGTCACATTCTGACAAAGAATATGACCTAACGTTACTTAATAATATTTCATCAATCACAAGTCAGAAAATAACCAACAGTCAGTGTTTTCTTTGGCTCAGTCATGCAACTTAATAGTGGCAGTTAGCATAATTAAAGGCCAGTAACCAGATTAAAAAGTCTTAGTTTGTAATTTTTTTTACTAAGAAAGGGTATGTATTGAATGATGTTTGAATTGAATCCAAAGTATGGGGAAAATCCCACCAATATGATTAAAAAGTTTTCAATGAGTATTTAATGAGTACCTACCCATTGCCCAGTGAAGGGCACTCAAGGGGATATAATGGTAGAGGATACAATTTTTGCTACCCATGAATTTACAATACGATTGGGTAAAGGAAGTGAGCAGATGAAAAGTTAGCAAAAGCTCAATGGCTAAAAATGAAATGTTATAGGAAATCTGAGGATAAGAACTGTGATTTAGAATGATCAGAAAATAATATTGTAGAGAAGGTAAACTTTGAAGGGATGTGCAAAAGGATGGCACTTCAGTGGTCCTTCTTGTTCCTACAACTGATTTCCATACACACTTAGCTAAATAGGCACATAAAACGGCAACTGTATACCCCACCAATTGTTTAGAACTCAAAAGTTTAATGTAATGAAAAGTGATATTAGGTAGTCATGCATTTTGCAGCCATTGGCACTCAACTGGAAATTGAAATCATGAACATGCAGAAGCATGAACTGGATATAGAGGCAGAAACAAAGAACCAGAGATGGAGTCATGTGTAAAGTACAATAATTGATTTTGAGAGATTTAAGAAAATTATTCATCTTAGACACTAAGAGTAGTGAATAAATAGTTAACAATATCAAGGCAGCCTGAGTGAGAGAGGAAATAACATTGGATCAGCAAGAAGTAAGTCATTGGTACCATTTGAGAAAAGGAAACAATGACCAGAATGAGTGGATTTGTTGAATAAAAAGCATCATCAATCTTTGGAAAAGTTGGATAGTGAAAAAGAGAGAGAGAGAGAAAGTTTGCATACACTCTAGAACATTCTGAAGGCACTCAGAGAGCAGTCATAGTCTTTAAAAAATGACATTTGCAAATATTGATTTAGTGACTATTTGGATGTATCATAATAGAGAAAAAACCTTCAAAAAATTAGAATTATTTTTTCTCCTATTAAAAAGTAAAGTTGAACACTAAATGTGGATAATAGTAAACTGGCTGTTCAGCATTATATAGACTAACAATGCAGATTTTGATAGTGTTCTTTCATACCATGGGATAGTGTGAGGGAGGACTAATCTGATTTGTCAGAACAGTAGTTCTTCAATGTTAAAAAGAACTTAGGATATCATAAGTTTGTTTTATTGCAATATTTCTGCAAGCAGTCAAACATTACTTACTCCCCTTGCTAACCTTGTTCTAAAATGAAATGTTAAAGTTACTCGTAATATTTTGAAAAAAGTTCATTTCTAATTTAACATTGTCATACAAATGATTTCAGTAAAATGATGAAGCTCTAATTTCTAGAACACATATGCATTGCTAGAACAGTCTCCCTGCAGCTCGCTTGAAGGGACTACAAAGGCATTGTATATAATTACATACATCCAAGTAAATAAACTGCAAATAAAGTATTCAAAAAATGGATATAAAAAGTCAGGCTACCTTCTGGATATCTACCTAACATCCTTGTTCCGTAGTCCCTACCAGGAGCCTCTTTGAGTAACAGAATACAAACCCCTCTATCAGCTCCATGGGATTCTTGTCTATGATGGTCAGGGCGACAGTCTGCAGCAGGCTGCTAAAGGATATGTCAAGGGGATGAGATGCAACCCAGTAAATCTGCTAATTCTGGGTTTACTCATCATGCTACCACCTGTAGAGATTGAAGGGAATAAACATGCCACCCTTGAGAGACCCTGAGCAAGGCTCCTTGTTGCTGTTTTAAGTGACAGGCTGGTGATCATAAAATTTATTATCAAAATCAGGACACATTTAAAAGAGAAAGAGGGTGCTATTTAACTATGATGAAGCAACTCGTGTCAAGCAAGACTGTTGGGTCTACTGGGAAGTATGGTTATCTCGCCATGGCCCCACCCAGGCTTCCGCTGGTCATTTAAGGACTTAGGAAATCAATATCTCATGGCACATCTGGACTTAGGAAATCAATATCTCATGGCACATCTGAGATCCATTTGCAGTATTTAACTGGAAAGTTCAACTCTTACACTGAAACAGAAAAATTGAGTAAAAGTTGAAAAATAACGGTGAAGCTTTAAGAAGAGTGCAGTTCAACATACACACACACTATACCTGCTTACCTCCTGACTCCCCCAACATATGGTGGTAATAGCCTGCACACAACTCAATCACTTTCTGAGAGATCTATCCATTGATGAGTTTTATCCCCATACACATAGAATTTTCAATTGATTTCTTAGTACCACCTCTTAAATGTTTTGAGTAGATAAGGAAGGGTTTCTAGACATTTGTGAAGAGATTTTCAT
Source organism: Neomonachus schauinslandi (assembly GCF_002201575.2). NCBI lineage: Eukaryota > Metazoa > Chordata > Mammalia > Carnivora > Phocidae > Neomonachus > Neomonachus schauinslandi. Next base: position 70,892,767 of record NC_058407.1, read on the forward strand.
ATGAAATGTAGAATGGAAAACAAGCAGAAAAAGAGAATATTAGAAGAAACATAAAGCAGGAAACCGAAAAACCACCTACTATAGATATGGCCAGAAAAATAAGAAAATACTTTGTATACTTACAACAAGAGCATGATGCCTAAAAAGGGGCCTTGAAGGGAGAAGGGAACATGCAGAAACAAGCAAGAGCTTGGCTAAAAATAGGATAGCAGAAATAAAATGTCAGTGAAAGTGTTGGAAAATAAAACAGAAGACATCAGAAAGAACAAGAAACGGGACAGACATGGGAAAATGGTTGGAAAGAAGACAATCAGATATTAAATCAGGAACTTCCACAGCTTTAATAAAATAAAAAAGAGTTCTAGAAAGAGAAAGCAGGGAAGAGAAACTTCTATGAAGGAACAAATACAAGAAAATTTCCTAGGATGGACCAAATGTGAGCCTGGCGATATCATTGAAAGTGCAATGAACGAAAAACAATGACACCAGGGGCTCCACGAGGAATTTCAGAAAAGGAAGGAAAAAAACAGTGACTCTAAAAGCTTCCAGAAAGGGAATAAAAACTGGTTACCTATTATGTTGTGTTAATCACCATACATTAGATATTATTTTCTTACAATGAATATTTAATCATTTTATCTTTTTATCATTTGTATTTGCATTGTAATAACACCATTTTGGATCTTCTAAGCAGATATCTTTTCATGATGTATTTTAATAATAATGTGGAATCTGCATAAAACAAAAACAAAACAAAACAAAACTGGTTATCTAGACAGGATTGGGAATTAGCATTGCTTTGGACTCCCCACAATACTAGAAGCTTAAAGATCATAGAATAAAGCTGTCAAAATGCGGAGGGAAAATTATTTCTCAGCTAGAATTCTATACATCCATGTGGGGGTAGGATGAAGACATTTCAAACTATCGAGGTTCTCAAAGAATTTGTTTTCCATATGCACATTCTTTGGAAGCTACTGTAGGAGGCATCCCACCAAAATCAGGGAGTGAACAGAGAACCACTTGTTCTCTGTTGCAGGTTGGGATAAAGGGAACAGCCGTGGGCATATGGGAGAAGCCCAGAGGTGCCTGGGTGGCTCAGTCGGTGAAGCGTCTGCCTTTGGCTCAGGTCATGATCCCAGGATCCCGGGATCAAGCTCCAAGTTCTTGGGCTCCCAGCTCAGCAGGGAGCCTGCTTCTCCCTCTCCCTCTGCTTGTGCACGCTCTCTCTCTCAAATAAATAAATAAAATCTTAAAAAAAAAAGAGAGAAGCCCAGGGAGGTCTCAGGACAGCAGTGTATTTGAACTCCAGAAGGAATATCTTTCTTTAAAACAACAACAAACTGGTATTGGAAGGTTATTTCATGTGGGATGGTGAGGAATGTAGTACTTATAGGGTCTGAGAGTTCTGTTTGACAATTTCGGAAGAACTGATAAGAAGGGGATAACAAAAATTAGCAAACAATTTTTAACTCCAGAAGAAAAGGTGCTGGGGCATAAGAAAGAAAAGGTGTGTCTCTTGGCTCCACAGTAAATAATGTTAACATAATTTTAATAAGTTAAATCCTGAATATCGAGTTAACCTAAAAAGTTAGGAGAGTAAAAAGAGAGAAAATTGGGGAAAGGGGATGTAAAAATACTAAATTCATCTATTCCTTATAAGAAGGTCAGTAGATAATATCTGAGAGTTTGTATAAATATCTTATTTAAACTTTAGAGGAAATGCAAGAAGAAAGATCTAAAGAATTTAAAAGCATTGTGTTTAGGGTGTGGGATTTGATAATGTTGTGACAGGGGGTTCCTATTATTAATTGTAAGTTTCCCAGCAGTATTTCATTTTTTTAATTAAGAACTTATGTTATTTTGATACAAATGAAAGTAATCCCAATGAATATGGAAACCATTAGATGGTTATGAACAGGGGAGTATTGTGATTTTAAGTCTGGTTTGTATTTTAAACGTCAATAACATATTAAGTAGAAAAAAAAAATCAGACCATAAAGGCATATGTACAGAAAGATCTCTGGGAGGATATACAAAAATTTGTAGTTAACAGTAGTTAACTCTTGATGGTAGAATTTTGAGTGATTTTAAAAATAATTAATTGTAGTTTATAATTTTCTATAACAAACTTTAATTACTTATCAAATGCCTGGAAGAAAATGCCTGGAAATCAGAGACCCCCAGTCAGTAACTGACCAAACGTTGCTTAAGTTTTGGGGCCCCTTACTTGCCTGAAGCAGGCATTTTGATTCATAATTTTGTTTTCTTTTGCTTAAATAATGCTTATCCTTACACACTGTATAAACTGTAAGCCCCCCAAAACCTAGATCTGCCCCTTAGACGTAGGTTCAAATTCCATCCTTGCTACTTACCACTGTGTGATCTCAGGCAGCTCAGTTTATAACTTGGGCAACTTCTTGATCATTTCCTTATTTGGAAAATGAACATGCTACACTTCTGTTTCAGAGTCATTGCAAGGATTAGATTACATGCTAAAAATAAAGTGACTTTTACCGGGCCTGGTATATCACAGAAACTCTAAGTGTTAGATCCTCTCTGTTTAACATAAATTCAAATAATCCAATTTGAAGATGAATTGTATGTTCCTTATGATTGCAGAGCTAGGATCAAATCGCTGCTGAATGTCAAATGAATATTTTGTCCTGGACCTTGCAGAAGTCTTTAGCATAGCTACTTCAGCAGGCTTCTATGGATGGCCTCATGATCCATTTATGCTTTGCTTATAATTGTATATATTTGGTTTGTTTTGATGGAATTCATGTACTTGGCCTTCTTTACCCATGAATGAGAAAAATCTGGTCATCTGTGAAAACCTTATATAACTGTATTAGTTTCCTAAGACCGCTGTAACAAAGTACCACAAACTGTGGGGCTTTAAACACTGAAATTTATTCTATCAGTCTTGGAGGCCGGAAGTCCTGTCAGCAGGGCTGTGATCTCTCGGAAGATTCTCGGGAAGAATCCTGCCTGCTTCTTCCTAGCTCCTGGTGGCAGTGGCCATCCTTGGCAAGCTGTGGCTTGTAGTTGTCACTCTATTTTCTCCCTCCATGATTATCACATGACCTTTTCCTCTGTGGGTGTGTGTCTGTGTCCAAATTTCTCTCTCTCTCTCTCTCTTTTTTTTTTTTTTTTTTTACAAAGTAACCAGTCAGATTTAGGACTCAGCCTGACAGGGGATGACCTCATCTGAACTTGATTACATCTGTAAAGACCCTATATTTCCAAATCAGTTCACATTCACAGATGCCTGGTGTTGGGCCTTCAACATATCTTTGGAGGCTACACAATTTACCCACAACATATACCAACCATTTTAACCATTTAACAGATTTTAAATTAAAAGTGTAAGTGCTTCATATTAGATGTTATGCTCTTACACTGAAGACCATGTTATACTGAAGACAGTCCCTTACCTAATCCAACAATATTTTGTCCCAGATTATCTAAGGAATTGCCTTCTGCTTTATATCCATGTTTTACTCTTTAGAACCTCAAAGGAAAAAAACTGATATTTTTGTGCATATATTCTTTCTGATTTTTAATTTTTTTTTAAAGATTTTATTTATTTATTTGAGAGAGAGAATGAGAAAGAGAGAGCACGAGAGGGGGGAGGGTCAGAGGGAGAAACAGATTCCCCGCTGAGCAGGGAGCCTGATGCGGGACTCGATCCCGGGACTCCAGGATCATGACCTGAGCTGAAGGCAGTCGCTTAACCAACTGAGCCACCCAGGCACCCTATTCTTTCCGATTTTTAATTTTATATCAAAAACTGCTAGGTGTATGCTTCAGAAAGAACTAGTATTTTTACTTTTTATCTGTCAAAACACTGAATATCTCCTATATATTTGGTTGCTCTTTCCAGAGCTTTCACATTGGATATTTTTGTGTTTAAAAATATGGCCCTCAGCCCTTATTTTGCTTTGAATGCCAAGTATGGGTTAGGATTTTCACAAAAATGTTTTAAGTTCCTTGACAACAGGCACTGTGACCTATTTGACTGTGTCTTAGTGCTGAGCATGCTCTGGCACATAGTAGGTGGTTGGCAAATGATTTTCGGTTGAAGGAATGACCCTGGCATGGTGATAACGGAATGTTTGCCTGGAGCTGCAAAACACCCTCTTAAGTTGCTGAGTTTAGGGTAGAGGTGGGGAGTGGAGGATCTATCTTCTGAGGCATCTATAGACTTGTCCAGAAATGCCCTTGGCATGACTTTTAAACCCAGAGGCACGTAGGTACTGTAATACTTTATTTTTTTAAAAGATTTTATTTATTTATTTGAGAGTGAGAGAGAGCACAAGCAGGGTGAGGGGCAGAGGGAGAAGCAGACAAGCTGAGCAGGGAGCCCAATATGGACTCCAGGGACTCCAGGATCATGACCTGAGCCGAAGGCAGACGCTCAACTGACTGAGCCACCCAGGCACCCAGTACTGTAATACTTTAAATACAAAACATTTCTCTTTCAGTCAGGGTCCAGGCAGGAAACAAATGGTACACTCCCATGAGGTGATTGGGAGAGTTTCTGGAAGAAAGTACTTAGAAAGATGTGGGCAGCGTAGGGAGAATGAAACAAGGTATGGTGGCTGGGGGTGGGGAGAAGACCATTACCCCCTCTAGGCCTCAAGGCACAGAGAGAAGCAGCAATCACAGAAACCCCAGAAAGCTTTCCAAGGAGGAGCATGGCCACTTCAACCTGCCCAAAGGGACAGAGTCAGAGAGTCAGGTGAACAAACACCTGGCTTCCGTTCCTCTAGTTCCTCTAGTCCATTGGAAGGAAGTGGCCCTTCCACTTTCTTGGCCAGGCCCAAGTGGAAGCCAGAGGAGAAGCAATCAACAAAGAGTCCCCTAAAGGGGTGGAAAGGGAAAGGAGGTGAATCTGGAGGGACAAATGGTGAAGACCTAGCAGGGTTTTCTTCTTCATTTTATTGTTTGACATAGAGACGAAGCAAAAAGATAAAGAAATACTTGTTAAGCACCATGTACAGGCTATTTATTTAGCGAGCATAGTCAAGGTCTAAAACGTCATGCTAGAGACAACTTGGCTATCTTCCAGCCTAGCACATGTAAAACTGGTATTCTCAATAAGGCACCCATTCACTCTTTACATGGAGCGTGTGAGGCAGGCACTAGGTACTGTGCTGGTGGTCAAATGACAGACAGGACATCCAGGCCACTGCCTCCGTAAAGCTCACATTTTAGAGAGGTTGTGAACAATAATAACTAGACAGGAAGCAGGAGAATTACAGGTTACCAACGTCACAAAACAAAGAAATAAGGAAAGATGGAGAATAACTGAGCCACTTTAGAAGACAACAGGGGAACCTCTGAGACACCCAAAGGCAAAGCAGGAGCCAATCCAGTTTATTCAAAGACCGGGTAGTTTATAAGTGTTCAAACACTGGTCAAAGTGATTTAGGGGGTCCAAAATAGCATTTTCTTTGTATAGAAGGAGATTAGGACTGGTCAGAGTACATCACCCGTACTAAGTGAGAGAGTGCTGGTTTTGCAAAACTCTGCCTTCAGTCACCTGTGTGCATGCTGTGTACATGTGCTGGGACTTGGATGTAAAACATATTCCTTTACGTGGCTCACAATCCAACGCCGCAGAGGCTGATGGGACCCAATCTGTCATCCATCTCCATCCTCCACATCTCTTCCGTTGTGCCCTTTGGAACACGTAGTTGATCAGCAGCCAACTCCCCTTTTAAGGTAAATTTTTTCTGAACGTTCCTTCTCCTGTCTTATCCTCAAGGAAAGCTGCCACCTCCCGCTGCCCCTGCATGCCAGGCAAAGCTCAGGAGTGGAAAGCGTTTGTCTTCCCTTCGCTCCACAGACCTCAGGGCTCAGCAAAGGGGAAGGTGCATATCTTTCTTGCTCCCCAGTGCTGCTTCCAAACTGTCTGCATCCTTCTCATTTAAATACATCAAGCCCTTTGAAGTTTATGCCAACAGACTTCATCAATTGCTGCCCATCCTTCTGAGGGTCCTGTGCTGACCTCTGGCCGCTCCCCTTCTGTTCAGGACTTTAGTAGTTGCTCCCTTTTTTTCTTCACCACAGTTACTCTGGGACAGTTCTTGCTGACTCAGTATCTGTTGGTATTCTCTCCCTTACCTTGGCTTCTTAATTCTTTGTCCTCACTTATGTTTTTTTTTTTTTTTTTTTCTCTCTCTCTCCTCATCTTGTTTACCAACACTCATGGTCTTACCTTTGACATTTATAATCATCAAAAAGTCAAAATGCTGCCATGATTTCTTTATCAATCTTCAGACTCTAACTACCACCTCCTACCCATTTAGCTTACTTACTCTAGTTCTCTTACTCTAGTAATTCTTTGCCCTCTTTGAGACCTCTAATTCTTTACTGTTTTCTTTCTATATCAACCATATCCCTCTAATTCTCATTGCTAATGGTTATACAGCTTAGATTTCATAGCCAGTAATTAAAATCACTTTCTTAAAAAACAAAACAAAACAAAAACACCTCCTCAACAATTATGTATTTCCCTCCTTCCTTCAATTCCTGCTCAGGAAGGCTCCAAGTCTGGTAAATCCCAGCTATTTTCCTATCAATATTTGAGCATACAAATGTTGCTGGAAAAACCACAACTGTACCAACCAGTCTCACCTTATGTTCATGACCAAAACTCTCAAGCGAGGATTCATCTTGGCCAGGAATCCTACCTACTACTCTAGAATGTTTGCTCTCCTATTCTCTGAAACAGTGCTTTTAAACTGCCTCCCTTTCATGGAGCTCCAACACTCCACCTTCTTTCCTTACTCTTAGCTAATATCCTCAAGGAGAAACTAGGATCAGGCAGGAACTCCCACACTTTCTTATCCCCAGATCTACCACTCTCCTGGCATCTATCCCAGCACCCTGTGCTGACTGTCCTGCTGCAATAGATGAGCTGCCCCCACTCAACCCGGAATCACGCTCTCCCTCCTTCCCTCCCCACTCGCATCTCCTAGCCCTGTCTCAGGAACCCAACTCCTACTCTACACCTGCATCTATCTCCTCTCTCTCTGGCTGCACTGGCCTCACTGTCTGTAGTGTTTCATTCTTTCATTCTCCCTGGCACAGGGTCACATTGTAGCAATTTTCTTCCTCCGCTCCCCCAGCCTGTTTCTGGTCTTGTTAACAACAGAATCCTGAAAGAATTGTACCAATATAATTCATTCACCAAATCACTTCTTATTCTTGCCTCAACAGTAGGGTTTCTGTCTCTATCACCATCCTGGCACTGATACTTGCCATGTATCAAAGTCTCCCTCCTCACCAAACCCAGCGTCCTCACCTGTGTCCTCATCTGGCTCAACTTCCTAAACTATTCAACATTGTTAAATACTCCCTCCTCCTTGAAACCCTTACTTCTGGTGGCTTCTGAAATGTCACACTCTAGTGTTTTCCTTCTACCATACTGTCACTCAGTTTTTTTTTTTTCCTTCCTGACTTTCTCCTTCTCCTAATCTTTAACTGCCCAGAGCTTCTCCTTCTATCTATGCTTTTGTCTAGGTAGTATCTTGCAGCTCAAAATGTAACACTACCCACACCAAAAATTTATATCTTCACCCAAGATTGCTCTCCTGGACTGCAGACTCAAATATCTAACTGCCCACATGATACATCCACCTGGATGTCCAATAGGCATCTCAAGTTCAGAACAGTCAAAATAGAAGCTCTGAATTCACCCTGCTAAACCCCCACACTTGTTTTTCTAACAGTCATACCCATCTCAGAAAACTGCATCTTCATCTACTTAATCACTTAATCCCCAAACCTAGAAATCATTCTTGCTTTCTTTTTTTCCCTCCATCATCTATTTCCAATCTATTAGCAAGTCTTTTCTCTATCTCCAAATGTTTTATTTCTTACATCAACATTATTACCAGCCTGGCAGTAAAAGTTTGTTTTCTCTTCTTTGAGTTATTTCAGGTTATCAGTGTCCTGGTTTCTTTGCTTCCCTCTTTTCTCACTATAATCTATTTTGCAAGTGAAAGTGGTTTTTCAACACTTAAATCAGATAATATCACTGGCTTACTTAATAATCTTTAGTGGCTTATGATTGAATTTAAAATAAAATCCCAGGGGTGCCTGGGTGGCTCAGTTGGTTAAGTGACTGCCTTCAGCTCAGGTCATGATCCCAGGGTCCTGGGATCGAGCCCCGCATTGGGCTCTCGGGTTCAGCAGGGAGTCTGCTTCTCCCTCTCCCTCTGCCTGCTGCTTTCCCTGCTTGTGCTCTCTCTTAATCTCTCTCTCTGTTCAGATAAATAAATAAAATCTTAAAAAAAATAAAATAAAATCCCAAATCCTTAACCTGGCAAAAAGGTCCTCCTTGATCTGGCCCCTGCTTCCCTCTCTGTCACCTCTTACTATTCTTGCCTTCTCTCATTGAGCTCCAATCACCCTGACCTTTCTGTGCCTTTGACATGCTAAATGTTATGTTTTCCCTCCTTCAAGTTCAGCTTGAAAGTTTCCTCCCTGTATCTCCACCAGTTTTTCTTGTAACTACGATCTTAGCTTAGTTGCTATTTCCTTATAGAGGCCTTCTCTGAACCCCAATCCAAATTAGTCCCCAAGGTAGCCTTTACCACATCCCTTTGATTTATTGCACTATAGTTTAATCACTATTTGATGTCTTGTTTATTTGTTTTGTCTATCCTTTGCATTAGGCTGTTGGCTTCATGAAAATAGCCTGCATTTTTATTTCTTACCCTTCAGCTCTCTGAACCTTCACAATGTCTTCCATGGTGTAATCCTGTAATGCATTTTGATGTATCAATGAATGGGTTGGGATTCCCTCTGTTCAGTCTGTTCCATTGTTCTCTTCATGGCTTTCTTTGCTTCTTTCTTCCACATAGCAGGTGCACTAGAGAAACTCCCAAGTATAAATCCAATGGCTAGTAATCTCTTGTTCTATTTCTCTCTTTCTCTTTTCAGTCAAATTCTAAACTGGTGGATGGGATGCTTGTTCATTCAACTTGAATCAGGGAAGCACTCTGGTCTACTGAACCATAATCAGGAGTGCAATTATGGACATACTGCATAAATATGGCTTCTGGGGGACCAACTACTATGGATAGAACTGTCAAGGGAGGGAGATGTTGTTAAAGGGTCCACTGTGAACCGGGTAGGCATTTCAAAATTATCTTTGTGACCCAAGCTAAATTCTTTCATGCCTCATGTCTTTACACCTCTTGTTTTATATGTCCGGCTTGCCTCTGTTTGACACCACTGCTTCCTCTCCAACTGTGTCTCAACAGCCCTTGTCTATCCTTGATGACTGACTTCTAACATTCTCACTGAGTCTTATTTGTGTTAGTTGCTCCTATATCTGGGCCCCCTTTGTAAGCTGTATATACCTATATCATAAGACTAATGGCTTTGCTACAGAATTTTGTTAACATGCCTGTCTTGCCAACTAAACATATTGCTCTTTAAGGCTATAGGTCATGTCATAATTTTTGCACATCCATGGCTGGGCAGGGTACAAGGCCCTAGTTAGTACAATTTCTTCACGTGTGGCAGAGCAAGTAGGCAGGCAGAAAATTAAATTCCAAGTAAGTTTGGTAGCAGTGAATGGAACAGTAGAACCAAGGAGGAAATGTAAAAGAGGGTGAGGGAAAGGAAGTTTTTGATTTATGCATGAAAAGATTTGGGGAGCATGACATTGGAACAGAAACTTCGTGAGTCAGAGAGAGAAATAATAAGCTGGATTTATTGAGAGAAGAAAGGGGCATGTTGGGGACACAGAAGCCTTTCGTTGCCAAGCAATTCTCTTTCAACATCTCCCCAAAACATCTGAGAAAAATATATCAGAAATGTGATCAATTTATAAAACTACATGAAGTCAGTAATATAAATTTAGAATTATAAATCATTGTTTTATGTGTTCTTTTCAGTGGCAATAGTTCTAAATTACCAAGTTATATATGCAACAATGATCTCATAGTTGCCGAAGGTGAGTTTTTGCTACTGACAAGGGACGAACTTCCATTTGAAATTTAATGAAAGGTATATTAGAATGAAAAGAAATAAAGTTATATTAATTAAAATAATCGAACAAATAAAAAATAAAAAATAAAGAAGAAAAAGGAAAAAGAGTGTGATCTGCATGGATACCAGCCCCCATGGTCCAGTCTTTTAATGGCTTTGGCATCGTGCTTAAGGGAACCCCAGTCAGACTATGTGGATCTGAATCTGGCTGTGATGCTTCCTACATGTGAACAGGGATAATTTGCTCAACCTCCCTAAGCCTCTCATTTGTAACATTAGGTTTTTGAGAGGATTAATTGAGAAAAAGTCATCTAAAGGTTGTATTAGTCAAATCTTTTGGGTTGAAAGAAATTCAACAAAAATTAGTCCAATTAAAAAATAAAAGAAAACATACTGACTCATGTAACTGTGAAGTCCAAGCAGAGTTAGGTACAGGGACTCAAACGGTATTACGTAGGTTTTTCTGTGGGCTTAAATCTCAAGCAACCTTTTACTGTGTACACAGAGAGAGGGATTCCGGGAGCCCCCACCGTGTATTCTTACATCTTATAACCCAAAGGGAGCTGAGATCCTCTCTTATAGTTTCCAGAAAGACTCTGATTACCGCAGCCTAGGTCACATGCCTGTCCCTACACTAATCACTATCTCCTGAGGAGCAGCGAACTGCAGGGGAAGGGTGGTCTTACATGCATCTCTAGGAATGGGTGGAGCAGAAAAGACAGTTCCCTGATGAAAGGAATAAGGGTAGACAAAAGCACGGCATTCACCACTGAATAAATTGCCTCATCTGTGAGAAAAGGGTTTGTAAAGAAAGATGTATATATTAAGCAGATAGAAAATGTTACCATTTTTCTTTCCCCTTTCTCCCCTCTCTCCCCTTTCCTTTCTTCCCTCTATTTACTCTCCAAATTTTCTCTTGATGATTTGAATCAAACCGCATTTTTACTTAGAAATCATTTTAATTCTGCGTCTCTCTCTGGGGCTGAAACTTTACAGCGATTCTCATTACGAAGTTACATGGTGTGATAACTTTCTGTGGTGCATTATCAGCTTTGTATTGGGCAAACAGAAATTGAGTTGTAGAAACCAAAGGAGTCAAGTTTAATAAATATAATTCTTTCTCACAGGAGTCATGGTGTCAACATTTACAAATATTCCTGCTCCGATGCTGTTAGGTAGGTGGCAAAATAGTAGAATAATTTGTTTCATCTAAAATATTTAGAGATTATTTGGTCTAAAAGACAAAAATAAGCAAAGTCGAAGCGGGAACTTGTTCTCTCCTTACTGATCTAACAGCATGCTGTCTGAGTTAAGCTAGGCACCTTCAGTGTGGACCCCAACTGGTAGAGTATTAATTGGGAACTTCTTAAACCAAGCAGTAAACTTTCCATCGCACACCCTTCAACCTGTAATTTTAAATCTTTGTAATATGAGCATATATGATAATATTAAAACATTTTGCTCACAGCGTTCCTTTCCAGACAGATTCCCATCATGTTTTATAAACACTAGCTCATTAACTTTCACAAAAGCCCTTTGAGGTAGGCTTTCACATTTTTTTCTTGTTGCTCCAACTTCAAGGAAGTCTACGTTTCCCCCCAAACTTGAAGAACATTGGTTTCATTTTTTGTAGGGATTTTCTGAATGAAATATCCCTAAAATAGACCTTTTAATACAATAAGATATTAGATGTAGAATTATTTCCTCTGTTAACTGTAGGCATGTTTTGGGTATTTTGAAAAATCAGCAAGGAGTTTCTTCTGATATTTAAAGAGAAAATACTGGCAGCTGATGAGAAGAAGGAATTCTAAGCTTCGATTTATGTGTGTAGCTGGATGAGACTGGAGTTGGTAAAGGTACAAATGTGTTGTATGTGACCAGGTGAACACGTTGATTTCTTTCTCTGAACCTCCTCCTTAAAAAGACAGATACTGGCAGCCACAAGAAAGAGCCTCAAAATTGAAGCTATGCCAGTGAGAAAAATGTCATATTATAGATTTTATTTTTATTTGCAAATTCTTCCCCATTGTCTTGGTTCAGCTGGGGAACCAAAAAAAAAGAACAAAAAAAAACAAAACAGGATCACCTCACTTTCTTACATGGGCAATCTTCACAGAACCTCATCAAGTCGGGGTTTGTGCAAATAAAACCTCCCTAGGACAAGGTTATGAGGTGCAATATTTTAATATAGGAATATTACCACAAAATTACAAAAATGTAGCACAAAATACATGAAAAATTCTGACATTTTAAAAGCACTGGATATTAAAAAAAAATTAAAGCACATGATAGAGACAATGATAAAGAAACAATTTGATTTAAATAGAAATGCATGTGACTGGAAGCTCCGAGCTGGTAAATCTGACTAGCAGGTCTTTAACTCATAGCTAGTCATGGCAAACACCTGGAGCTGTCTTTTTCTGCAAAGTAAGTAGGTAGCTGCCATGATCCAAGGATCTATTCTAGCTCCAACATGGACTGGAAAGTACGAGTGGGCAAATGACTTAGTCTATCCTCTGCTTCCTCATTTGTAAAATGGAAGCCTGACCTGCCTTAAGTGTCTCACTAACTGATTGTACAATTAAATAGAGTTATGCATATGAATGTCCTTCACAAAATAGAAATCCATTCAAATTTATCATTATTATTAAAGATGAGTGAAATAGATAATTACTCAGAAGATCACATGCTAGTCTTAGAATGTCTAAGAAATCCACCATTGGGAGTCATCATTTGGAAGTTCACCATATGGAGTATCAGCCACATTCTGTCATTATTGCTTTATCTCTTTGTTCTTAAATTTATCCTCAGTACCTTCTCTACCCTATACTCTACCGCCCATTCCTTCACTTTTTATTCAGTTACCTATTAAATATTCATCCATTCATTTTTTTAAAGCCAATACATCCTGAGCTCTTTCTGTGTGCCAGGTATTATATCCTTTTGTATTTTTTTGCGTCCACATAGTTTTAAGTGTGATTACTTAATCTCTGCAAACTGTTTGTCATATTCACACAATTTCCATTCTTTCTTCTAATTTTCCGTAGTTAATGATTTTGTGCTCAAGCTATTCTCAACTGAGGCTACCATTTTTCCTTTTTCATGTGCTTTCTCTTCATTTCTTTCTCTACTTTAATTCCTTATGTCTCTTTCTTGTAATCCACTAGACAGATTCAAAAAATATTTACTGAACAACCTACTAAAAGGCTAGGTATTAACTGCTGGGATGAGGATCTTTGGAGAGCTTACCCTTTACTCCCTTTAGAGAGCTTACTGGGAATGAGTAAGACAATTCTGATCTATAGCAAAACATAATCAGGCTTTGATAAAGGTATACGTTAGGAGTAATAGAAACACAGTGGAGAGTCAACTCGATCAGACCGATAGATGAAGAGAAGAGTCTTGAAGACAGATACATAAGCTAAGGTTTGAAGGATGACTAGCATTTGACGAAATAAATATGATGGTAAAGGCATTCTAGGGAATATCAGGTAAAGGCAAAGAAGGGTGTAAGTCCTTTTAAGGATATACAAGTAGACTGAGTAATATAGCTGGGGAAAAAATAGGCCCTGTTTAGGGGATAAATGGGGTATAAGTTGCTGGGGGGCAAGAACAGCTGGCTTCTTGTGTCCTCACCTAGTCTGTCTCTGGCACACGCAGACAGAGAGAGAGAGAACTCTGGTGTCTCTTCCCCTTATAAGAATTCCAGTCCAACAAGATTAGGGCTCCATCCTTATGACCCAATTTCACCTCAATTACACCTTTAAAGACCTTTTTTCCAAATACAATCACTTTGGGGTTTAGGGCTTCCATACGTAAATTACGGATATACAATTCAGTCATTAATGCACAGGATGAAATTAATAGCTCCAAATAAATTAAAATGATGTAGTTATAGTAATTTCCCTATTCATTATAACTGTGGCTGTTCTCTGCTCTGCCACATTCAAAAGGGAAGGAAGTTCCAAAGGCAAAGCTTTATATTGGAAAATCTTTTGGATCACATTGGGGTCCCAGTATCAACTGGAGGCCCTTGGCTGAGTGTTAGAAGACTGATAGCCATTCCCTTGCCATACCTCTACTTCATGAGTTCTTTCCTATCTCAGTAACTTTTTTTGCCATCCCTAGGGGAGATGTTTTCCTGATCATGAAACTCACAAGAGCAGTGATTCTTATTTTGCCCCCTATTCTGATGAGGGGTAAGCATGACAATCACCATACTATAAACCACACTAAAACGTTAAGGCTCTCCAATTGAGGCAAACAAGAGGCCTCCACCTCAAACTTCTTCACACACTGGAAGCTCAGGCTCACTCCTTCTCTGGTACTTGCAAAACTCACAAAGCACTTTAATGGACATTACCATTTGAAGCTCATATTATTTTTGTGAGATACATAGAAAAAAAATCCCAATTTTTACAAAAGAATAAAGAGCTTTCCTAATTAGTGGAGGCAGAATCTAAACCCAGTTCTTCTAATTACAACCCCAGTATTTCTTAGAATTCACTGATGAATATTCTACTAATGCGTTTTCATTCAGAGGCTTGTTGCTTTTTCAATTTCTTTTAACTTTCTACCCATCTCTAAAGGAAGAAATATGATCAAAGGAAAAACAAATGCCAGAAAGTTTTTAATTATAATTATTTTAAAAATAATTATTATTTCTCTTCTAGAAGGATAGGCAGTTACCAAATTGAGATCCAGAATTCAACCAGTCTTCAAGGAGGCTTAATATTCTCTGATATACTTTATAGTAACCTTGATAAAAAGTCAGGCTTATGGAAATTCTCCGCTTGAAATACTCCTGTGTTTACCCTATATCTACATCTGGAGTATAATTCATTCTTATTAGAATGCTAAGCAAAATGTGACTTTGTCTACCCCTCCAGTTTTGCCACTTTTGTACTCTAACTTTGATGTTCTTCTTCAAAGCCAACATGATTTTTTTATATCCTAATACCTATTCATCCTTCAGGAATCAATTCTAACATCACCATCATTTGAGAAATTTATCCTTGGGTACTTCAAAAGAATTGAATTGTGTTTCCTCCCTACCCATTTAACGATTTTTTCCCCCTCTCACCATGCAGAAAGGCCCAAGAGGCTGGACATTCTGTTCCATGCATTTTTATATTCCAACACCTTACTTTAGATACTGAATGATGTTGTTTAAACCCACGAATGAATGAACTTAACACAGTGACGCAGTTTGGGTGCACAGAGGCAACATATTGTCAGGATGTAAAAGAACAAGCTTTAGAACCAGATCTAGATTTGAATCCCACTTTTGACACTGATTAGCTAATATTAACCATGGAAAAATGACCTTAGCTCTCTCTGTTTCAATATCTGTGTCATAGGGATAAGTTAGGGAGTCTAAAATGCTGAGCACTGTGCTGAACATATTAAGTATCTAACGTATGTCAGACATTGTTTTAATTTTAATAACTCCGTATTTATTGAGAGAATAGCTAATAGAGTACAGTTGGTTTATAGCAACTCTAAGCGAGATGGACCAAAGAGCGCAGAGAAAGAAGTTTCACATGGTGTGCCATACTACAACCCTTTGGGAAACTGCTATCCCAGCAGGCAACCCAGGCTTTATGATGGATGAGGTGGCAGCAGAAAGGCCTGAAGTGAAACCAAGCAGCAAATGAAACTTGATTTGCTTAAAAAAATGCTATTAATCAGCTCTAATCCAAATCTAGGGGAAATCTGTATGGGAAAGCCTTGTAGCTACTGGTCACCTAATGAGTTTTGTAGTTACAACTGCCCACAAAGCTACTGATTACAGCTAGTTTAATTCTTTTAAACACAAAGTATACAGAATATTTATTAAGTTCTCCCCACCCATTCTTTATCATCACTCCCTTATCCACAAAAACCAGTCATTTAAGCCTTTATGGGGGGTCTCCGCAGAAGATTGTGCCCTTTATTAAAGAATAAGATTATGTGGAAAGAAAATTAAACACTTCTGAAAGGATATGTAGACATTTCTTTGTGTTTGTCTTTTCTCACTTCTGTTTTACAGAATTAAAATTGTTGCTATCAATGCTAAATAATGTCTTTTGTAGCATTTAAATCTTAGCAATGTAAATACAACAAAACTGCCATACAATTCGTAGCAATTTATCTTATGATTGTAGCTGGACTAGTTTTTAACAAACCTTAGCATTTTACTCTTTAAAGTATTTGCTAACAAATTAATATTATAAATCTAGTATCAGGTTGGAAATCGGACATATTTAAGAGGAGACTGTTCACTAAAGGAAATTTTTTTTTAAAAGATTTTATTTATTCATTTGAGACACAGAGATACAGAGAGAGAGAAAGCATGAGCAGGGAGAGAGGCAGAGGCAGAGGGAGAAGCAGGCTCCTCGCTGAGCCAGGAGCCCGATGTGGGGCTCGCTCCCAGGACTCTGGGATCATGACCTGAGCTGAAGGCAGACGCTTAACCACCTGAGCCACCCAGGTGCCCCGACTAAAGGAAATTTAAAATATTCACTTATATATGGTATGTAGTCAGGAACAATGAACCCCATCACCATCTTCTCAATATCAGTCTTTGATGACTCTCTGTTCTACTTGAAAATACTATTAGACAAACACATTAAGTTAATATCCAATCTTGGGAAAACAAAATACACAATTGTACACCCAAAACATGTGAAATAATTTTTGTACATTTAGAGATTATCAGAAAAAAAAACCCTAAAGTGAATATTTTTATTTTTATTTAGCTATTCATTTTTATTGTTGTATAGTTGACACACAAGTTTACATTAGTTTCAGGTGTACAACCTGGTGATTCTACAACTCTATACATTGTCCTATGCTCACCAGAAATAATTTTAAATTATTTGTACATTTTAGAGGGCAAATGGTGTGGGGAAAGAAAGAGAAAAGAAAAAAAAATTCAGTTTCTTGACCTGCTTTAAATAAACTTCCACTTTACTGACACTGCAAAATGGCTGTTTATTCATGATTAGAGGCAACATCTAAGCTTTTCCTGCCCTCCCTGTCAGGGAAAAGGCTCCTAATTGCACTCTCACATGTAATTATTTTCCAAGGGGGCAGAATCCCTGATCTGAGGGGACTTTCATTCAGTAGTCCATGTTGGGGAGCGGCCTGGCTGGGGGCCCTTAGTACCTTGCTCGGTAACCTAAGGCCCTGGAAGTCACTTTGCCCCAAGACCACCCCTCTCCTTGTCCATGGAAGTGGCTCCCGGACTGTCTCTCCTGTGTGGGTGCGTGCGTGCAAGTGCGTGTGCACACGTGTATGCGTATAGCTGATCTGCTGTCCTAACTTCTCTGGTGCGCTAAGACCAGAGCAGTTTTCAGCTCCAGCAGACTCCCCGCAGGACCTCTTACACAGCCAGGCCAAGTGATACTGGCGCACGGGGGATGGGTGGGGTGGAAGGAAAGAGATGGATGTACAGTACAGTGAGAATCAACCCGGGTTACCATGTCCGCCTGATTGCTGGTCACATTTTAAATGTAAGTGAGAAGACAGCGATGAGTTTTGAGATAAGGCTTTCATAATTGGAATAAATTAGAAATCACTGGTTCTTCAAAAAGGCAAATGACAGTAATAAATCAAGCTTAGAGTGAGAGAAGGGGGAATAAAGAGAAAATTAATTCTGATTTGAAGCTCATCTGAAGCTTCTTAAAATTGTCAGTTTAAATGCTACTTTGCTTTTTAAATCTCCTTTAAGGAGAAGTTACTATACAAGAAACTAGCCTTTACTACATTTCTTTCGAAATGAAGATCTTCCGCAGAGTCCTCCCTGTGTGTTGGAGGGCTGGTTGGGGGCGCCGGGGGGGCTGGGGAAGCTGGACTCCACGGGACTCCATCGTACTTCAGTAAGAGCAACTGCACTTAGTTTCTATATTTAACTTCCCAGTAAATTTCTGAAGAAAGGATTGTCTGAACAAAATTAAAAAAAAGATGGGTACAAAACTGCTATAGGTGTCAGAGAGATGACTTAGATTCCATTAAAAGGTAGATCCCACTACACATTTAAAAAACCTATGACGCTAAAGAAAGGACTAAGACAAAATTCATAAAATTCGCAATCCAGGGGCCTTCTTAACACTATAAGAGGATCTGTATTTGTGGTACTTGGATAGCATATCATGTGATGGTCAAACATTTTTTAAATAAGCAATTCAGAGCTATCTCTGTAGGTAGAAGATTCAGTATTCGAAGATTTTAGGGGAAAATGGGATTACAAATTATTATTCCTTTTATATATCCAAGTGTATTTTTCTACACTCTATCTTTTCCCACAGTGGTGTCCTTAAAGAGAGGACTTTATTTACAACCTAAAATGTTCACATCTAAGCCATACTCGAATTCCAATTATTATTTTTAATAAGAATGTTATTAAAAGTATAAAGAAAATGAAGAATAAGAAGAGGAGAAGAAATGCAGCTTAGAGAAAAGAATTGTTTACTAAAAAAATCATCTGTGGCATCGGAAGTGGTTCTGTTGGAAGTCCTATTTTCCCACCTAATGTGTGGTAGGACTTCTTTGAAACTCAGTTTCTTCATCTGTGAACTGAGGTTAATGATAACCTTTAACATGAATGCCAGGTACTTTTCTAAGCACATAGTATTTATTAATTCACCTCTCACACAACCCCATAAGCTGGTTGTTATTATTACCTCCAGTATTACTAGAGGCCCTGGCAATTAAGTATCTCATTCAAAGTCACACAGCTAATGAATGGGAAAGCTGGGGTCTGAACCAAATATCCTGACTCCAAGACCACACACTTGACAGCTACCTTCTCTTGTCTCTCTGGATGCTGAGCCCAGACATTAGGACGACAGAGTCTTGGCTCTTTACCCTGAGGTCAATCACTTATCTAATCATTCATTCTACAGATATTTATTTGCATCTATTATGTGTCAGCTACTCTCCTAAGCAATGAAGATAGAGCTGGAAAGAAAAAAAAAAAAAAGCAAAAAGGTTAATCTCATGATGCTTCTGCTATAGAAGGGGAACAAAATAATCAAACAAAATCTCTATAATAGGATTGGTGATAATAAGTGCCAAGAAGAAAAATAACTTAGGGAAAGGGGATTGGGATGATAGAAGCAGCTACTATTTAGACAGGTTTATGTAGATAAGGCCTTGACCTAGAAGGCTTACTTGACACAATGATGTTGGAACAGAAAAAGGACTAAAATGAGTACATTTTCTGGGGCAGTTATGTGGATTGCATGAGACAAATAGGCAAAATCCTTAAGGCAGTGCCAGTCCCATAATAAGGACGGGCTAAATCATACTTTTTTCTCCCCCCTAGAGTTAAAAGAGATCGAGAGAGGGCAACGGCCCAGTAGGGAAGGCAAAGTGTTGAGGAGGAACTTGTTTATTCAAACTTCTTTACAAAAAAAAAAAAAAGTAAACATGATCACAAGTTTGCCAAACTTTCTTGAGCATTCAAATTTATATATTGTAAAAGGAGACAAGAAGTATCAACCCTGTGTAGCACATGTGAGAGAGAGAAGAAAGACACAGAGAAACAGTGTAAAAGGAAAGAAGAAAAGTTGATAGGGACATTTGAAGGTTTCAGCAGAAAGTGCTGACAGACTTTTGAGTATTTCAGAGCATGAAGCATCTAATGTGCTAATAAATAATGTTTCTGGCGGGTTGAAATTCAGAACTTCTGTGCAGAGATGGGAAGATGAGTATTTGACTACTTTGGATTCCATCCAGCTCAATTAATGACATATATATCATATGGCTTACCCAGATCCATAAATCACAGGTACAACTACCATTTTTTTTTTTAATGGTGCCATACTTATCACAGTGCCATGCAGAGAAACTGATTCCTTTGGGAAAGTTATGTGAACACTAAATTTTATAATGACTAACTGGAGAATAAACATGGAAATAGAATAGCTCTAAGCTTCTTTTGATAATATATAACTATATCATATCAAAGCATCTAACTTACTTGAGTCCACATAGTACTTTCAGGGGGACTTCATTTCATGGTTTTGGTATTCAATTAAAGTGAAATTTATATAAAGGTTGACCTGAAATTTAATACAGAGTCCAGGTGCAGGGATTGTAAAATGGTCTTCATTTTGGTGTTCTTGGCATGGACAGGTGGAGGGGATCAAGTTAGTGTTCCCTTATGTTACACCACTGCTGTTAGTTACACTTTGCAGCCACTTACTGATATTCACACCCATCATATTTAATCTGTAAATATGTAGTCAACAGATACAATGCAGGGAGGTTTGAGTAATGGAAGTTGATGGATATAAATGTGCTTTTGTTCCTCAAAGGGTAACAAAAGTTCTTTGTAGGAGGCAACAACTAGGAAACTCTAATCCTGCAGACTGCTGGATGTTCCATTTACTTCAGATCTTGATGAAGCTCCGGGCTTCCCCAGCGGAGCTTCTTGCCAGGAAATGCGGAGCTGCAGGGAGACAGCAACCTCCGAGGTCCTCCTCCCTCACCTCTGCCATCTTGTCCTTTCCTTCACACAATACCTTCAGCCTCGCTTTTGCAGACCTTCACATGTCATGTGCTCCAGCCCAAGCTGAGGCACGGCTCCAGACTGCTGCTAAGATTATTTTATCTAGGAAAGGAATTCCCCAAGTTTAAAGGCACATGGCATGTGACATTTCAGTTGCACGCTAAATCATTTTAGTCTGCCTTCATGCCACGGCCCTTTAAAATAGATCAGATTAGGGTTGTAACACTGGAAACTGTCAGGAGCGGTGTGACACTCCTTTCAGTGATAAAGTCCCTATTCTTCATCTCCTCTCTAGAATTCTCCATAGAAACCAGGCCTACATTTGTCTTTGAAAGAGGCGGTACAGGGCACCTGGGTGGCTCAATCGTTAAGCATCTGCCTTCGGCTCAGGTCATGATCCCAGGGTCCTGGGATCGAGGCCCACATCAGGCTCCTTGCTCAGCGGGAAGCCTGCTTCTCCCTCTTCCACTCCCCCTGCTTGTGTTCCCTCTCTCACTGTGTCTCTCTCTGTCAAATAAATAAAATCTTAAAAAAAAAAAAAAGAAAGGGATGGTAAACACAACATCATACATAGTATTCTACATAATTACAGAATGGGTTCAGTTCTTTGAAGCACAGTGTCATTTCACTTAATAGGTTAGTAGTGAAATAAAATACAAATAATAAACATAGTCCCTCAAATCAAGCTCTTTAGAATGGATAATTTCTCTGAGAATAGATCCAGCCATACCTATCTATTTCCAAAAGACTAGATTACGGGAGACTTGAGAGCAACATGTCTCTCATTAACAGAAAAAGCATAGTAGATATGGCTGCTTTATTCTTAAAGATATTATTTAGCGTCACATGAATTTCATATTTCAGTAACCAAGTAACATAAAAAATATAGTGGCTTAGTCCACCGTGCATGATAAGGGTGATAGTATTGTAACCATAGAAACAACTTTAGATCAAAAATATTGTAGAGATGCAGACCTTTCCACAAGCATTGCATTCTGTGTTCACACCCTTTCTAGGTGTGGTATGACTTTTTTCAGTCCTGAAAAATCTAAATACTAAATATAAATAATGCATACTATGCACATACCACATAGATTACACTGAAACAGATGGATAGTTTGAATTTCAGAAAGCCACACTTCTGGTTTTAGAGCTACACTTAATCTATGGATCACTAATATATTTAAATCATATCTTAACCCTCAAATGAAACTTATGAAACATCTTATCATAAAACTCAACAGGGACAATTTATTATTCTAAATAATTCTGTCCTTTACAGTAGTGGCTTAAGCCTACCAATCTGATTCAAGTAAAGTTTGTCTCCACTGATATTCATTATAATTTTGAAGGTACAATCCTAAATCTCATAGGCTTTTGTCAAGGGAGATACTGGGCAGTCTGCGAATTTGAATGTTCAAAAGAAGTAGCTTTGTTGTATTTTCAGACTCTGAATGACTTTCCAGATTCCCTCCCAATCAGTTAATGTATCAATCAGGTTGCATTTTGAGTCCTCTATTATGCATGGGAAAAGCAAAACTCCCTATGCCCAATTGTAATCTAATCGGGCTATCTTGAAATATAAAATATGCGTGACAAAATATAATCAAGTGTTAAGTGACATGATACAATTGGAAAGGGCTAAATGGATTCACAGGAGTAAACAGGCTGCAAAAGTTGGCAGAGACTTCAAGACATCCTGCCCTTGATGAGTGGGCAAAGAAGAATGAGGGAGGAAGAGAAGAAAGAAATTTCAGGAGAAAGACACTGAGCTTGGGGGGAGAGGAAGATCTAGTTAAGCATGTTCTCCAGAAACAGAAGATATGGCCCTGACCAGAATTTAATGGAAAGCAAATTTAGATTATTTGAGCAGGGGTAGATAATAAAGGATGTTGAAATGCTCAGCTACTTACAGTGAATTTTTGTAGAATTTTCAGCAGGTACATGGAAACAGAGATTTGGACATGATGGATCAGAACGGAGAGAAAGTGAGGCCATGGTACCTCAAATCATGTAGAAGATTGTTTCCCTAATTTTCAGATAATAACTATAGCAAGGTATTAGCTGCCTGTGGATAAATGAGTTGAGAAGCCATCAAAGGAAGAGAATGGTTATTCTGAACTAATAGTTACAGACTAGTGGGAGCATTAAAAAGATCTGTAAAGGGGAACCTCAGTCAGTTGAGTGTCTGCCTTTGGCTCGGGTGGTGATCACGGGGTCCTGGGATTGAGCCCCCCCTGAGTGGGCTCCCTGCTTGGCGGGGAGTCTGCCTCTCCCTCTCCCTCTGCTGCTCCCCCTGCATGTGCTATCTTGCTGTCTCTCTCTCTGTATCAAATAAATTAAAAAAAAAATCTGTAAAACTTATTGGACCAGCCAGAGAAATGTACCACTTGTCTCCCAGCTGTGGCCTGGCTCCCTGCTCCTGCTGCCCTGAGGACTCCTCAGCCCAACTGAGCATTATTCTGCCTGGAATGTGCTTCCCCTTCCCTGCTAACTGTAACAACAAGAGCACCTGGTACTGATAGAGCATTTCATCCTTCTGACTTTGTGAAATGGTTAACTTTGTTGTAAAGATGGGACCAGAATTAAACTAAAAAAAAAAAAAAATACAGATGGGACCAGAAGAAAGTGATTTGTCCATTACATAATCTGAAATAAGACACATGTCATTTAATACCAATTCTAGGCTTTGAGGTCTCACTGCTACAAAAAGTAGCCTTTGATGAACCAAAAGAAACTACACAATATGGAGCTCAACCATGAAATGATTCCTAGGACTTGTTGTTGGGTGTTGGTAGCTATTCCTAGCTTGACATGACAACCTGTCAAATTAGGGATGAAGCTCAGTTGAATTTTCATCCTTTTGTTCAGTCTTTCCCGAAGCAGATTTATGATTCCTACACCTTACATCCCCCCACTGTGTACTGATAGAAAATTCACCTATTTCCTCTTTGGCTCTATGCTTAGAGACAAACGCAGTTGAATGGCCTCTCAGAGGGTCTAAAATTTGGCTTGAATCTGTGTTGTTTGCACACAGATTCTGTTTTCTAGGCAGAAAGCCCAGTTTCATTTACACTTTTGTTTATTATTTGTTCAGCATTCCACATGCTCTTCAGGCGGTTGCTTTGTGAATATGATCACATTTGGCTTGCTGTTCCGTAAAAGGCACAATGTCATTTTAAGACAGGGAATGGATCTATATCTGCAGTGGGATAAAATTTGTAATTCTGAGCCTTTTATGCTGTGCCATTCATTTGCTTACAAGAACATTTCCTGATGGCTGTGGGGTTACCCTGAGGAAAGGGGCCTTTCTAAGGTTCACACATGCTGTCTTGGCAACACCTTGGAATAATAAAAATACAGGAAAAATAAGAAAAAATGAATATATGGGCAAGCAGAACAATAAGCCAGTCATTAACCAGGTTTTAGTTCAAGTGATTTTTCAATAATTCATTGGTAGTGGAATTTGGGGCATGTTTACATTCTGCTAATATGTGTCATGTAATAGTGGGTACAAAGTAGTTTGTGTGTATGTGTGTGTGTGTGTGAGAGAGAGAGAGAAAGAGAGAGCGGGGGTTCTTTCCATGGCTGGATATATGTTACCGAAATAAAAAATATGTATTCAGTCCTAACTGAATGGGGACAATATCATGAAACAGTCCCACTTAGACAAAAGCGCCCTCTCCACCATCATGACCCACCAGAAGGAGGCATGTTTCTCTGATGATTTGTTTCAATTCAATCTTATCACAATTTTATTTCTTTATTTATGACACTGTGAGAGATACTCCCATGGATTCCAAAATGAGTACAAGTTCACTCGGGGCAAAAGGAGAAGGGGAGTGACAGTCACGGTGAGCTAGTTCTAGAACCCAATGGACTGTCATTAAAGCTACATGCACTGGGAAATGGGAGTCTCATGCTTCTGGGGAGGAGTGGAGAACGGAGAGAGCAGAGACCGATGAAAGTAGTAAGAGGGGGGGCACAAGCAAGGCAGCGTATTGTACAATATTTAAAGACATTTAGAAAGTACCCTGGTCAGTTCTACGTGAAGGTGTTATGGAATGAACGTGTTCTCTCCACCCCCCCCCACCAGATTCATATGTTGAAATGCTGCCCCTCTTGTGATGGTATTAGGAGGCAGGGCCTTCGCGAGGTAATTAGGATTAGCTGAGGCGGTGCAGCCCTCCTGAGTGGGATGAATGCTCTATGGGCCTCGGGAGAGAGCTTGCTCCTCTCTCTGCTCTCTCCACGTGAGGATACAGTGAGAAGCCCGCAGTCTGCAACCCCCAAGAGGGCTCTCACCAGAACGGGATTGCGCGGGCACCCTGAGCTGGGCCTCACAGCCTCCAGAACTGGGAGAAATAGTTTCTGTTGTTTGTAAGCCACCCAGTCTGTGGTGCTTTGTTATAGCAGCCTGAACTAAGACAGACATTGGCACCAAGAAGTGGGGGTGGCATTGTAACAAATACCTAAATCCTTGGGGGCAGCTTTGGAATGGGGTAATGGGCAGAGGCTAGAAGAGTTTTGAGGTGCATGTTAGAAAAAGCCGACATTGCCATGAACAAAGCTGTAAGAGAGATTCAGAAAGAAAAGAGGAGAGCTGCAGAGAAAGCCTCCCTCTTCCTAGATAATCTCTAAGTAATCCAAACAGAATATTGGCAGCAATACGGACTGTGAAGGCCATGCTCAGGAGATCTCAGACAGACATGAGGAACATGTTATTGGAAACTGGAGGAAAGGAGATCCTGGTTATAAGGTGGCAAAGAACTTGGCTGAACTGTGTTCATGTGCCAGTGTTCTGTGGAAGGTAGCACTAGCGAGAGGTGAAATTGGATATTTAGATGAAGACATTTCTCAAAGTGTTGTGAGTGCCATTTCGTTTCTGACTACTTATAGTAAAATGCAAGAAGAGAGAAAGGGCTTGTAGACGGGATTGTTAAGCACGAAGAAAGCAGAACTAAAAGGTTTGGGTAATTCTCAGCCTACTTAGCCTATTGCCCCAAATGAGAAAGTATGTTCAGAAAAGAACACGTAAGTACGGCCAAGCATCTATTTGGTAAGATTAGTATGCATGGGGACAATGGACTTAATCAGCCACTCCAGCAGGAAACTGCTGGTTTGAACTACAGAGGGGGGCAGGAGCGTGTGAAGGAAGGCTGTTGGACTTCCTGGATTTCATAGGACAAGTTCATAGAGCTATTCCCTCTGAAGTTGCACTATTCTTCAAGACAATGGAAGAATGACCCTAAAGGCAATTCAGAGACCAGCAGGGCTCCCTCCTTGGTTTCAAAATAGGGAAACTATTGCCTCACTGTCAGTAAGCCCCGGGGACAGGGCCACCTGACAGAGCCTCCGGGGCGCAGAGCTGCCAGGACAGGACAGCCACCCCAGTGGGCCTGGAAAGCAGAGCATCCAGCCCAAGACTATGATTTCTAATTGGTCTAATTAGGTCTAATGTACTTTGCCCTGCTAGGTCTGGGGTTTCCTTGAGACCTATCACCTCTTCCCGCTTTCCTGTTTCTCCTCTTTGGAACGAGAATATCTATTCTGTGCCTGTCCCACCATTGTATTTTGGAAGAATATAATTTGTTTGGTTTTACAGGTTCACAGCTGGAGAGGAATTTTGCCTCAGGATGAATGTACCCTGAGTCTCATCCTTGTCTGATTTAAATGAGATTTTGAACTTCAGACTTCAGAGTTGATGCTGGAATGACTCAAAACTTTTGGGGGTTGTTAGGATGGAATGAATGTATTTGCATGCGAGAAGTATCATGAATTTGGGGGGGCCAGGGGTAGAATGTTATGGACTAAATGTCTGTGTCTACCCAAAATTCAAATGTTGGTGGTATTAGAGGGTGGGACCTTTGGGAAGTAGGAAGTTAGGATTTGATGAGAAAGGTAGAAACCTCATGAGAGGGATTAGTGCCCTGTAAGGGTCTTGCAAGAGCTTGCATCCTCTCTCTGCTCTTGCTATGGGAGGACGATAAGTCAGCAGTCTGCAACCCTGAAGAAGGCTCTCACCAGAACTTGAGCATCATGGTATCCTGATCTTGGACTTCCAGCCTCCAGAAATAAATTTCAGTTGTTTATAACCCTCCTAGTCTATAGTACTTTGTTATAGGAGCCTGAACTAAGATGGGGGTAACCATGCCAAACTTCTTATTTAGACCCAGACCATGGTGTTTTGGTTTCTGGGCCCTCGCCTCTTCCCCATACCCCCCCAACTCTGAAATCATGAGGGATAGTAGGCAACCTCCGGAAGCCTGCCTTTATTGGCAGTCTCACAGTTTGTCAGGTGGGGTTCTAATGCTTAACCACTTCAATTGGGGCATAGACATAATTGACTTTTTATGCAACAAGATTTCAAATTTCTGGATTCTCAGTCACTTCAGACTGCAGTCCACACACAATGTCTTTCTTCACAAAGCTGTATTACCTTTTGTCTCTGCTTGCAGGCTAATTTATTCTAACACGAGTTTACTGCAGCTATCTTTTTTTTTTCCTTTGAGAGAGAGAGCATGTGTGAGCGCACAAGAATGAGGGGGTGTTGGGGGGAGGGGCAGAGGGGGAGCCCAATTCAGGGCTTGATCTCATGACCCTGAGGTCATGACCTGAGGTGAAATCAAGAGTTGGACGCTTAACTGACTGAGTCACTCAGGCGTCCCTACTGCAGAAATTTTTTGATAAAATTGTTTACTGGAACTATCAAGAAGTAGCTAGCACACAACCACATTCTGATTTTTTCCCCCACTTATTTACCTCTTGGCTGGAACTTGATCCACCTCCCAAAGGACAGTAGGCAACATTTTGACCAAATGTTTTCTATTTCTTAACAAGAGTTACCAGTTTTCCAAAGTCCAATATCTACATCCTCTCCATCTCTGCTAAAGTCACGGCTACATTGCGGCTGTGTGATTTGTTGTATTCTACTCGTAGCTATCAAATTTTAAATAAATAGAAGTAAATGTTATTATATAGTAAACCAATAAATAAATATATGGAGAATTTTCACCTTTGTCAATTTTCAAAGATGTTTTTAATATAATGAAACAACATCTTTCAAATTGGAAAAAAAATTTTAAATTCAGTAAGAATAAACATGGAGTAAAGCTGGTACTCTCATCACATAGGGGCAAAACCATGCTTTAGTTTAATTGGGCAATATAGCTCAAGACTGATATTGGTTTGGTACCATTTTAGTACCATTTTGATATGGTAATAATATGCATGAAAACCATTTTAAGAAATAATAAAATAAAAACGGTGTACATGATTTGTGTTCTATATAGGAAGCAAGTTGAATGTTAAAATGAAGAAAAAAGGATGAGAAAATTAGGACCCATCTAGTCAATGGGATATTATGTAACAAAATAATTAGGAAGACTATGTTGTAACATGAAGCTCATTATCTAGTATTCAGTATAAAATGTCAAAATATAAAATTACATGTGTATAATGATTGCAAACAAGTTAAGTAAAATTATTATTAAATTTAAAATTATTATAAAATTTATTAATATGAAAAATTATTAGATGGGATTATAACAAAATTATTATAGTTGTGCTATTGGGTGGTGAGATCATGCTATACTCCTACGATTTCCAACTTTTTGTCCAGGAAAAATACCTAAAGATTTGTGGTCAATGAACTGACATGAGTTACCTTTAAAACATAATAAAGTGAGTATGTTATTAAATAGATTAAAATGGGCATATTACTGCAATTTGGTGGGTGAAGTTCCACATGACATATTATTTTGTGTTGGGCTTTATACTACTTGCAGAACAGCTGTCTTGATCCCTTTATCCTGCAATTTGTTTTCTATGATTTATTTACTTAGACTTCTACACAAACTGCCAATAATTCATTTCTTAAAGAGAGGTCTGTCAAATTAATTCTTAGCAAATCTCCTCTGCAAGTGTTCAGAATACTGTTTAAAATTACGTTTCTTTAAAGGTACACACAGACAATCCACAATATTTCTATAACTTCTTATAAAATGATTTTCCATTTTTTATTCTTATTCTTTATTTTTCTTCTGCTAGACTACTTCTATTTCCTTAATTCTGCCAAACTACATCTGGAGTATTTAAAACTTTTTTTTTTTAGCATGTTCACAAAATTGTTGTTTAATAGGTAATGGGAGAGAATGTCAATATAAGTTTTATAGGTATAAGATCAAAAGTAGAGTGGATAAAAAAAAAGAGGCATGTTTGAAACCTACATTTTAGTAAATTCCCCTGGTTTGATATCCTATGACCTGAGTTAGGTCCATGGTCTTATTTTTTCCCTTGTGGACCCTCTGGTATCCAGTACATGAGTCTATTCTTCTCCATCTTTGTGCTTTAATAAAAATAATTATAATTTTTATGGTGAAGTTTGTTTGCCACAAATATTTTTCCTTCTAATCATGTACATCAAGATAATTTATTTTTCCTTTGAATGACTTATATTATCTTTCCTGGAGGAAGGTTGCCTTTGGAAATTTTGCATGATAGATTTTGGATTATTTTCTTAGTTCTTATAGCTTCCTCAGGTAACTATAATACTTGAGTTCATCTGTCTTTTTCTTCTGTCACCTAGAGAGCTGTTGTCTGTCTTCTAGCCACTGATTTTCATTGTTACCTAGTTTTTTAGTTAATTTGTTTTGTTTATAAATTTTCCTTCACCCCAGTTATATCTATCACCTCTATATTCTCTTATATGTAACTTCAGCACCTATACCCATTTTTATAATTGTTTCTGTTCCTGGCCAGGGTCCTTTTTTCTTAGATTAGGGTGTCAATTTCCTAAAATTTTCATCTGGTTTAAAAACATTGGTATTACTCTGAATCTTTAGAATACTGGTCCTTTTTTCTTTGTGCTGCAATATTGCAAGGTCATTATATGTCTGTAATTTTTTTTAACTCACTTTTAACTTCATAGAGATCATCAAAGAACTTGATATAGGCAAATAACTACAGTTAATGATTTTCTCTGTTTATTTGTTTGATGTGGGCTCTTTTACCCCTTAGGCGATGACCACAACTACTCAGATATATTGCTTCTTGATGTGTAAAGCTCCAATTCCCAAAACCAATATCTAATTCAGATCTGAGGACCGACATGGGAACATCTTATAATTCCTCAGCCTGTTACTTTGACATGAAACCAAAGAAAAAATATATTTTAAAAAAACTACCCACTCATCCAAAACATTTCCACATTTTTCTGACATCTACTCTACCTGCATAATTTACTTGTGAGGATTCTATTTCCAAAGTTGCAATGTGACATCGCCAACCTCCTTCCTTCCTACCAGTCTCCCTTCAATGACATCACTTTTCTCCACCAAACTTTCAGCTCAGTCCCCACCACTCCATCCAACCACATGCTTTCTATTAAATACTTTTGGGATTTTAAATCCCTGACTTGATATAGCAGGAAAAGGGAAAATTTAAGGGGTGGGAGAAATATAGCACTCAAGAATTAGCACCCAAGAAAACAAAGGTTGTGGTTTACTTTTCTAGTTTATCACTCCATCATTTTTTTTCTTTATTCAACAACTATTTATTAAGCTCCTCTATATGCCATGAGCTAAGGGGCGGAAATACGGTGGTGACAAAGACCAAACAAATAAATAAACAAAAACTATGATCTTTGTGTTCATGAACCTCACAGTCTAGGGAGATAAATGTGAATAATCAACATCAATTTTTCTATTTCTCTGGTTTTCTCTTTTATCTTTAAAGATAAACTGTGGTAAATTTGATGAAGTGAGAGTATGAAGTAACTTTAGAAAATTAAGTGTTACACAGATAGTAGTTCAGAGGATGATTCTCTGAGGACTGAAGGGTGAAAAGGAGTCAAACATGTGATGAGTATATATGTGATTGTCAAGTAATAGCAGATTGGTGAACAGGAAGAGGAAACAGCCCGCCAATGTCCTGATAGAAAAGAACCTGGCACAGATCTCCTGTGTATGAAACAGAAACCATGCAGTGAAGGAGATATGAAGTGTGACTTTCCCTATAAATGAACCTGATACATGTTGGCACCCATCCTTCCTATTGTTTAAATTTGTGGCTTCTATTTCAACAGGTAGATTGTAGGTTCTTTTTTTAATGTTATCAATGAGTTTTTAATCTGTAACAGCATATTTATAGGTATTTTTGTTGGCCGCTGACAGAATTTGCAGCAGAGTTTGTTAACCAGCTGACATTTTAAGAATCTATCAAGTGGTCAAACATTCCCAAGCCAGCAGCATGGTGGTAACAGGACCACAAGTGTGAGTACTGCAATTGGCAGGTTGTCTTGCCACCTTTCCATAGATTTGGTCAGTACAAAGTCAACAAACTCAAATAGATTCAGTTTACAACTTATGCAAAAGCAAAGTGAGATCAGCATGGTGCTAGATCCTCACATCCCTAGCCCCATGTTATGACACTAAACCAGAAGGGTCAGATGACAGATGACACAGGTGAAGGGTTACTCTTTCATTGAGGATCAGCTTCTAAACCACAACTGAACAGTTTTATAAACTTACATAGAAGCCTGAAGCTGTACTCCAATGGATGAGGTGAGTTAGAAGGTCCTGTGCTCAACTGAATGAGGGAGATGGATGGGAATCGGATTTGTGGTACTCTTCCCCTAAGATTGGGATGAGAAACTGCCTTGTGGACATTTCTTACAGGGCTTACCTCTCCTGGCTCCACAAGGAGGCGCAGGACTTTCCAATGAGACTTGGGTTAGACTATGGTCAAGGTTGGCCACAGGGCCTATGGAAGTCATATAAGATCACCAAGGCACCAGGGCAGAGCCATTTCCCCATAGAATCCCCATCTATTTTTAATGCTGCTCTGAAATGTGTCCCTGAGTTCTTTAAAATCATCAAAAGAAGTCTCTAGAAATGACTTAGAGGAAAATAATGTAAACCAATATTATACCAAGCTAAAATGTCAACTCTCTGTTTCTATAAATAAGCATATATAAGAGGCATTTGCCCTAAATGTTGATTATTTAAGATGATTAATATGGATCTCTGTCCTCTTATTAGGGAGATGGGAATGATGCCTAAATAATTTTAAGGCTATAGAGTAATATACAGGCAGTAATTATAGAGATTTTGTACAATAACTATAGCCTAGAGAAGAGAGTCCTTAGCCCTGCTTGAGGGATTCAGGAAAGGCTTCTAGAAAAACACGACTGAAAAATAGATAAATAGATCAAAATAGTAGAATATACAACCCAGAAAGAGACCCACATAAATATAGACACTCGATTTATGTGAAAGTTAGCACTTTAGAGAAATGGGAGAAACAATGGTCTTTTTGATAAAAAGTGTTAAGTCAATTGCATAGCTATATGGGGGGAAAAAGGGATTTCTTCATCATGTCTTATTAAAAAAATTTTTTCCAGATAGATTTTTAGCTTTTAGACATAAATGTGAAAGGAAAAATAAGGATAACATAGGAGAATATCTTCATGACTACTGATTAGAAAATAGCTTTTTGAAAATAAAAGTTTTAATCATAAATTTGTTAAACTACTTCAAAATTAAGTACTCTTTATCAAAATACAGCATGTAGGAAAGTAAAAAAGCAAGCCATGGAGTGGGAGAAGTATTTATATCATCTATAACACCATCTAAAAATAATATAAAAGTCTCCTACCAATTAATAATAAGAAGACAGACTGTCCAGCATGGGAAAAAAGCAAGAGACATGAACAAGCACTTCACAAAAGAATCTCAAGGATCAATAAACATGTGAAAGGCTATTGGTACCAGCAAGTCTCTGGATAGGAAAACAGAAGCCACATTATGTATTTTAGGTATGAAGGGCTTTAGTACAGAGAATTAGAAACTTCCACAAACATGTAAATATTGGCGGGGGAGTAAAGCTCGGAGACGCTCCCACCATCTCTCAGGCTGCATCAGCAAAGCAAGTGGTGCTCAAGAACCAACCAAGAAACTGCTGACAATACATACCTGTCAGTCTGGCTACAACCTCTTCTAGACAATATAACCTTTCCTTCCCTTCTTAGAACTGCCTCTCAATGTCAAACTCTAACCCAGAATCAAGCAAACAGGAAGTTCTTGGAAATGTAATCTGGCTTCTCTGTGATGCAGAAAATATCTTGGTAGTAATGCCAGGTTGACAACAGATAGTTTAGAATAATGTCCGACATCATTCCCTCCAAATCAGAAAAATAAAACTTAAATCTGCAAATGAGTTTACTACACACCCACCAGATGGCTAGAAATAAAAAGAGTGGCAATTCTAAGTGTCGGCAAGTGTGTGGAGTGACAGCAATTTTCAAACATTGTAGGTGTAAGTGTATGTTGGTAAAACCATATTGGAAAACCATTTGACATTGTTTATGAAATTGAGCATATGCATATCAGTGACTCATTCTACTCCTAAGTGGAATAGGTTTTCACACATAAAACCAGTAAAAAATACTTAAATGCAGAAGTTCATGCTTACCATCGCTGCATCCTAGCAGAGACAGAGAAATACCACCTGGGCTCAGTATTCTAGAGAATCAGCCTGAATTTGAGGAAAAGAAGAGAAAACAGAAAGGAAAAATCCAATTAATGACCTAAGGAAAAGCTTGAAGATCTTGAAAACAAAAGTAGACAAATACGCTTCTGAAGGATAATTTTTTTTTTTTTAAGTAGAAAACCTCTAAAATAAAATATAGTTGAAGATATCAAAAATTCTTTGGTATAGGACCTGAATTCATTTCTTAAAAGTTTATATAAAAGGTGGAAATATTGAGATGTGTTTAAGTTTGAAACTCAAAGATAAATAATTTTTCAGGCTTGAAAGGAGAGACCAAGCTGCTTTCCAGTGGTAGCCAGTATCAGGAGATAACAGATCATCTTTACCAAGTCTGGACAGAAAGAATATCATGTCCAGCCATTTTTTTCCATTCAATGAGCAAGTGTTTTTCAAACATGCTTTAAAACCTCCAGGAATATGGCATTCAGGATCCATTCCTTCTTGAAAGAAAACCCAATGACTGAAAGATTAAATCCAGTGAATCAGAAAACAATTGGGAACCGGGCAGGAAAAAGAGCAGTGTACTACCTAGAGGGAAGAGGTTTACAGCTTTCTTGTAAAAAATATTGTAAAACAATAATTGTTTACCCAGCTCTAAGACAAGTTTCTCAAGCTTGCAGCAGTGCTCGGATACAGATCTTCCAAACCCTTCTTGTGAGAAGGAAAGAATCTTACTTATTATTGAAACCTGTGGTAGGTAGAATTCTAAGATGGCTCCCGGAATTCCCAGCCTCTGCTAGGCACACACCTGCTCCCAGTTATTCAATTAAACACAGTCTAGATACTACCTCGAAGAGCTTTTGCAGACATAAGTAAGTTTCCAAATAGTTGGTCTTAAAAGGGGGAAATCATCCAGGTAGGCCAGACCTGATCACATGAACCTTTAAGAACAGAGCATTTTCGAACTGATTGCAGAATTTAAAAAGTCAGATATGTGTAGCATGAAAAGAATTTAGTGCAACATTGCTGGTTTGCAGATGGAGGGGGCCACGTGGCAAGGAAGGCAAGCAGCCTCCAGCTGATATTCAGCAAGTAAACAGGGAACTAATTCCTACAACTGTATGTATATGAATCCAGCCAACACTTAGAATGGCTTGGAGGACGGTTCAGAGCCTCCAGATGAGACCTCAACCTGTCTGACATCTTTATTTCAACTCTGTGCTCCCCTGGGCACAGAACCATTACTCTGTGACTGTCTTCTGATCTACGGAACTCTGACTCAAGAATGAGTGTTATGTTTAGCAATGAAGTTTGTGGTAATTCATTACACAGTAATAGAAAACAAATGCAGAATCTAACCAGACCAAAAAAAGCAATTCACAATAAAGAGCTCAAGAAAGTAGAAGCAATAGTGCTAGGGTTGATTGGTGAATTTACATATACAGAAATTATATAGATAACCATTAACAAAAATACAAATAAATTAATAGCAATTATTCACTTGTTTTTATTTTTAAAAGATTTTTATTTATTTATTTGACAGAAAGAGAGAGAGAGCACAAGCAGGGGGAGCAGCAGAGGGAGAGGAGAAGCAGATTCCCCACTGAGCAGGGAGACCCATGCAGGGCTCGATCCCAGGACCCTGCAGAAGGCAGACGCTTAACCGACTGAGCCACCCAGGTGCCCCAGTATTTGTTTTTCTTTAAACAGATATCAAGCACCTAATGCGACAGCTACTGTTCTAGGTACTGAAGGTAAAAACAGTGAACAAAACAGGCAAATTTCCCTGTCCTTGTGGAGTTTACATCCTTTTTTTTTTTTTTAAAGATTTTATTTATTTATTTGACAGAGAGAGACACAGCGAGAGAGGGAACACAAGCTGGGGGAGTGGGAGAGGAAGAAGCAGGCTTCCTGCGGAGTGGGGAGCCCGATGTGGGGCTCGATCCCAGAACCCTGGGACCATGACCTGAGCCGAAGGCAGACGCTTAACGACTGAGCCACCCAGGCGCCCCGTGGAGTTTACATTCTAATGGGGAAGGGAAAAGAAATAAATAAGTAAAATGTGTAATATGTTATTGGTGATAAATGCTATGGAGAAAAATAAACCAGAAGAGGTGGAGAGAATGTTTGGAGGGAGGGTTGAAATTTAAATAGGGTAAGAGGAAAGGCCACCTCGAGAAGGTGGCATCCCAGGAAAGCCTGCTTAATGAGAGGGAGTGAGCCACTCAGAGATCTTGAAGCAAGATGATTGTAGGCAGAGGAAACATCAAGTAGGGGAGCCATGAGGTAGGTGCCCGGTCTGTGTGAGGAGGCCACTTTAGTAAGAGATGAGGTGAAGTAACAGGGTGAGATTGTGCAGGGCCTTGAAGGCTGTGGTTAAAACTTTTAAGAGTTTCCCTCAAAGAGTTGACAGAACTAGGTGTGTGGTTAAAAAGATTTATTTATTTATTTTAGAGAGAGAGAGAGGAGCACAAGTGGGAGGGGCAGAGAGAGGGAGAAAGAATCTCAAGCAGACGCTGCACTGAGCACCAAGCCCCATGAGGGCTTGATCTCACAACCCTAAGATCAGGACCTGAGCAGAAACCAAGAGTTGGATGCTTAACAGACTGGGCCACCCAGGCACCCCAGAACTGTGTTGTTTTTATAAAAGTATCATTCCCACTGCTGTGTTGAGAAGTGACTGAGGGGCGCAAGGGCCAAATCGGGAGATGGTTAAGGAGGCTATTGCAAAGGTCCAGGTGAGGCTGATGATGACTTGCACCAGAATGATAGTGGTGAAGGTGGGCAGGTTCTGGACATGTTTAGAAGGTGGAGCCCGCAAGATTTGTTTATAGTCTGGATGTGCACTGAGGGAGAAAGAGAGGGCTCAGAAAGACTCCAAGTTTCATGGTCTGAGCAACTGGAATTATAGAGTTGCCCATAACCAAGACGGACAAGATTGTGGGAGGAGCAGGTTTTCAGTTCCTGGAGAGCTGGTTGTTGGGTTTATGGAGTTTGAGAGGTTTATTAGGAATTGAAAGAGTTACAGAATAGAGTATAAATGATATAAATCTTCATAACGTAATAAAAACAAAAACAAACAAACGAAAACCACAAGCATATAATGTGTTCAGCTATACGGAAGAACAGGAGGCTGGTGGTGGGAGAAATAATTTGAATGTTCATTTCCTCATCTTTATATAAGCACTCAGTTACTATTGCCTACAACTGAACTATTTAGTTTTTTAAAGATTTATTTATTTATTTTAAAAAGAGAGCAGGGATGGGCAGAGGCAGAGGGAGAGAAAAACCTTAGTGGACTTGGTGCTGAGCATGGAGGCCAAATCAGAGCTCTATCTCAAGACCCTGAGATCAGGACCTGAGTGAGCCAAAACCCAGAGTCATCTGCTTAACCAACTGCACCACCCAGGGCCCCCTTGAGCTATTTAGTTTTTAAAATGATATGACACCTGTAAGTTTTCATGACCATTTAGAATTTAGTTTAGAAAGACATTTTAGGTCATGGTATCTTTCTTGATGAAGAAACAATTACCAAACATTCAACAGTCCATTTTGTTTCTTTCTTTTTTTTAAAAATTAAACAGCATGTAATAATTTTGAAAATAAAAGAAATAAATACTGTTCCATTTTAATATTATTATTTTCGTCTCAATCAAGATATCTGTACTGCCATGTATCTGTATGAATACAGAAATGCCTGGAATGCAGGTCACTGAAAATTTAATAATGATTATTTCTAGGTGATAAAATAGGTGTTTCTTTAAACTTTATTTTTTATGCCGAATGGCTTGGATGTTTTTTAAACATGCAAGTTTTATAATCAAATAAATATATGTGAGTTACTATATTTGTAACAAAGTACAAATTACGAAAGTGTTTTCTATTTCTTTTATGTTAACAAAAAAATTGCATAATAGCAAGGAAATGTCTGAAAGTACTTCTGGGAAATTCATCTCCAAACCAGACACATGACTAGGCATGCCTATATGTACCATGTTGATGGTGGTAACCTTATAAATAAACACCTCTGTCTAAGATAATTAACATATTATTTTGTTTGAAAAAGTAAGAAGTGAATATAATCACTTTTATAGACAGTAGTTTATCACATTTAATAATGAGACTGGATTATTCATTAACAGAACGTTTGACATCAAAAACATCCACAGGTAAGACAGGTTGTCCATTTTGGGATCACTTAATGCGGTATCTTTATTCATTCTGACCCAGAGGAGCTGAGTTGCTTCAGTTAATTTCATTGTTTCTCCTTTTTTATATTTACCAAATAATCAGTGGCTCTGGCTATTTGAATACGTAGTCTACAGCTTCGAGCTATGATGTCCAACACAGTAGCTGCTAGTCACATGAGACTATTTAAATGTATTAAAATTAAATAAAACAAAATTCAGTTTCTCCTTGGACTGGTTGCATTTCAAGTGCTCAATGGCTAGCAGGTACCCTTTTGTACAGTGCAGACATAGAACATTTCCATTGTCTCAGAATGTTCTAAAGGACAGCGCTAGTCTAAAGCTGATTTGTTCCATGAGGAAGGTGTTTTTGAGATGTTTCTCTAAAACATTTGTATTACTATCTTTGTGTCTTTAGGTCAGTTTTTAAAGTCACCTTTTCAAAAAAAAATAATAAAGTCACCTTTTCAAAAAAAGCAAGACAAATTATGCATTATCCAGTGATTTAACTAATGTTAGAATGTAGAACAAAATATAAAAAAATAATTTTTTTTGAGCAGGAGTGAAAGTCAACTTTCAAATGATGATGTTGTTGTAGACAGACCACTGGTCTCAGGGCTAACAAGGATCTGGACTAATCTTCAAATCTTAGTCTTTGAATGAACGAGTATTGGCCATAGATTTAATTTATAGAGTTAGTTTAATAACAATTATTTAAGCTCCAATTCAGCATGAATGCAAAACCTTTTTTATTACTTAGATCTGTTTATGAGGCATTTTACAGAGCTTCCAAAAATATTTATTGGACATGTTGGAATTTCATTATCAGATATATTGGCTTAATTTTTCTGTTTCTGGGAATTTAAATGGTACCTGCATCAACTACATTTACTGTCCCAGGGAGGATGAATTTTTCTTAGGACCAACTTTTCCCTTCAGCAACCCAGGATCTGAGCTAATAATGGCATTGAGCCACCCAATCTCTTGGATTAGTTTAAAATATCTCTTGCTTACTAAGCAAAATGTCAAGGCCCAAGATATTAGAGTTTACTTATTTTAATTTCCTCTGCTTGAGAATAATCAACACGCCTTCCCATAACTGGGGAAAAGCATTTATATTAATGAGTTACTCTGTTGATACCCATGTAATACCACTGACTTATATTAATTGCTTTTCAAAAATAATAGTATTTGGGGTTTCCAGTACCACACACAAATCTTATTCAACAGTACTTAAAATGGATTATTGTGTGAACTTGGAATTGTCTTCTGCAAACATTCCATGACCTTATGATGAGATTGATACTGCAGATGGCTACGCATTATACATTTGGTTCAGCGTGATTCCCTCTCTTCTGCATCTTTTCAAGTCTTTGGTTCCATAACTTTACCAAGTTTTATAATACGTGCTTGCAAACAGACCCTCTTCTTGAACCATAGAGGATAAAGAGAAATTTTTATGTTGTATGAATGGAAATAAACCCTTCTACATCATATTTCTGAAGTTAAGAATTTTCTTAATGTTGTTTATAGATTAAACAAACCAACTATAAAATACAAAAATAAATTCAGGGTGTATTAAAAATTAATATTTTCAATTATTGGGTCAAAATACTTGGTTGAATGAATACTGGTCTTATTTTCTGCATTACAAAGTTTTATGTACACAGTTTCCATCTCTGTTAGTATTTTTGAATATTTAATAAATAGTACTTGGCATAAATATTACATTTATATAATTACCACTTTACTGCTGAGGTAGAAATTTAGCACAAAAAGAAAAAAAAAATCGAGATTTCTTAAAGGCCAATGTTCCACATATTTATGATCCTCTTTTTCCAAAGATGTCACGGAAATCATGGAGTAAAGTCAGTATGAGATAAGGGTATTTGCAAGTGCACATGGATTGTTTAATCTTGATGGGATTCACATGTTCTTAAAATTTTGGGGTCCCCAAGGATCAATAATGACCCAGTGGAAAATGTCTTCTGTGAACTGTTATCTCCAACAAAGCCTAAGGGAGGACAGAACTGAAGATTGAGTCTTGGAGGGGACCAGTTCCTCTGATGAAGTCTTAGGTGAAATCTCTGGCTCAGCCCAGTGAATTAGCTCCTCAGCATATTGGAGTATCTGCCTCCATTCTCTAGCTGCCCTAAACCTAATTATACTGGCTGCTTTCAGAAGAACCTATTCTGCTGAGCTTAACTG
The DNA here is from genome assembly GCF_002201575.2 of Neomonachus schauinslandi. Lineage (NCBI taxonomy): Eukaryota > Metazoa > Chordata > Mammalia > Carnivora > Phocidae > Neomonachus > Neomonachus schauinslandi. The sequence goes on from NC_058407.1 coordinate 70,932,163, forward strand.
CCTTTCCTTTACAGGTTGGGAGATCTATATGCTTGACAATACACAATTGCAATTATCTGTATGAAAAAGCACCATGTGAGCAAAGTTAAAAATAAAGTAATGGACTAAAAATATATATGTGACAACATAGAAGAGAAAATAAGTAAACAGAATATTCCATCATGTCTATAAGGAAGTGACAAAACACAATAGCAAAATAGGCAAAATTTTTAACATCTGCAAAAGAGAAAATGCAAATAACCAAAAACATGTAAAGGATGCTTACCTTAACTCTGAAGCAGTGGAATGCAAATGAAAACAACTGCGAAATATCTTTTTGATTTCATCAGATTGAGAAAAGTTTGGTCATATCCAGCGTTGAAGAAGAGTTTGAGAGATGAATATTCTCGGAACTCTTGGTTAATTTAAATTGTTTCAGTTCTTTTAAACATCCTGTCAGTATTGTAGTTACAAACATTAATAATGCATTTTATTAAATATAAATAATAAATATAAATAAAATATAAATAAAATTCTGATATTCCTTTGGGAATCTACCCCATTTTCATTGGATTAAATCTTGCTGAAACTACCAAAGTACCCACCCTTTCCAAGAGCAAAGAATTAGCATGTGACTTAAATAAGGTAGGTTAGTGCCCTTCTTGGAATTTGAATCTCGATTAAAAGTACATCAGGACCTAAAATCACTGGAGTGCTAAGAAAATTGTCCATTTCTAGATTTCTTCAGTCTAAGATGCCAGCCACGCAAGATACACCATTACTGCACGCATCACTTTTAAACAGGCACCGAATTCACAGCTAATGCTTTCTTTCCACTTAGAATTTTCTAGATTTGGTAAATGAGCTCCTTTTCATGTACTTACAAATATATTTTTGTCACATATCATTCTTGCACTTACAAAGAAAAATTTAAGTAAAACAAATTGACTAAGGGCGCCTGGGTGGCTCAGTTGGTTAAGCGACTGCCTTCGGCTCAGGTCATGATCCTGGAGTCCTGGGATCGAGTCCCGCATTGGGCTCCCTGCTCGACGGGGAGTCTGCTTTTCCCTCTGACCCTCCTCCCTCTCATGCTCTCTGTATCTCATTCTCTCTGTCTCAAATAAATAAATAAAATCTTTAAAAAAAAAACAAATGGACTAAGGTATACTTAAATCATTTTCATTTTATGAACCACTTTTGACTCAGAACCCTCTTGTAAATCACTTTTTGGCTCAGAGTTCTCAGTGTTCTTGAGTGTCTGGGCTATAAAGAGGGTAATTGATGGAGCCCTTTTAGTCTCAGATATTTTCTTTCCAGCTACTGATATCCATTCAGCAAATGTGGAGCTTACGGTGGTTTCTTCAACAATGAATACTAACTTCACTAATACAAAATTTATGCACTGCTGCTGCTTTCCCGTCTTTTTTTGCATACACAGTAAATTTTAAATAAATAACAATTCATAGTATAATCAAGATAATTTTAAGTGTTATTAAACCAAACATGTGTGGTGCCAACCATGCTCATTACTTAACTGTAGTGAGGACAATATTAACATCACAGCCAAGTTCTCACACGCTCAGACAAGGTCATCTACTTTAAAAATACCTCTGTCCAACCACGATTGTGAGACTCCATTTTAGACGTGTTAAATTATGAAAAAATGCACAGCTTGGAAAAAATTAAATATGATTATTCCACCATAGATATCTAGCGATGTCATAGTTTCTGTAATTTCTGAGACTTGATCATTCAGTTCTTTATTTAGCATTTACTGTATGTTCAGACACTCTCCTAAGTGTCCTACCTGGATTATCTAATTGGATTTAATGACATGACTCATGAGATCACTACTCTGTGTGTGTTATATAATAGTACATAGAAAAAATAAAAAGAATAAGTACATACTATATAAAAGCATGTACAAGATTATATGTAATAAAAATTTAGGAACAATCTAAATATGTTTTAGTAAAAGTTAAGATTAAGCAAATTTGGGCATATTAAAAAACTAAATTATAACCAGCTTCGGCGTTTAAAGTTGCTTATAGTAAGTCAAGATCTTTTTTTTTTTTTTTTTTTTTTTAAAGATTTTATTTATTTATTTGAGACAGAGAGAATGAGAGACAGAGAGCATGAGAGGGAGGAGGGTCAGAGGGAGAAGCAGACTCCCTGCCGAGCAGGGAGCCCGATGCGGGACTCGATCCCGGGACTCCAGGATCATGACCTGAGCCGAAGGCAGTCGCTTAACCAACTGAGCCACCCAGGCGCCCGTAAGTCAAGATCTTTATGGAGTGGCTCTTCTCAGTTTAAGGTAATGGGCAGCCCTGGGGGAGATGTGTACAGCGGGGGAAGTATCAATAAATCCCTGCAGGTCCGGAAACTGGTGAGAGTTAAGAATATGGCTTGATAGCAACCTTACTACCTGCACAGTGCTGATGTCCTTTAGAAAAGGAGGCTGTTTTCAGCTCCAGCTGATTATTTCCATGTAGCTTATGACCAACTCTTTCCAGATCTGTCACATTTTCAAAAAAAGCCTTACACCCAATATTTTACGTGAAATTAATGGACAATTAGTTGAAAAGTTAAACAATGAAGGCCAAAGAAGCATTGGATACAGGCCAACTTTGGGCTTGGGTAAGGCAGTAAAAGGTAAAATAGAACAGTAAAGCCCTGCCTTCATTTTAGGGTACATGGCCCTCTAAGGAAAAAAGGCATTTAATAGCTTCTCTAGGAAGAAGATGAATTTTTGTCATCTGGTAGATTTTAGGAAGCTTTGTTAAAAACATCTGGGGCGTGCCTGGGTGGCTGAATCAGTTAAGCATCTGACTTTTGATTTCAGCTCAAGTCATGATCTGAGGGTCGTGAGATTGAGCCCTGCTCCCTCCCGCACTGGGCGTGGAGCCTGCTTAGGATTCTCCCTCTCCCTTTGCCCCTTTATGTGCATGCTCTCACTCTTAAACAAACAGACAAACAAACAAAAAAGAGCTGGAACATGCACTTGTCCTCTTCTTTTTTGCTCCTTTATCCGTTCTACTGCCTGGAACGCTCTGAGACCTAGAAAGGAGGGGCCATACCTTAGGGATAGCAGACTGATGAATTGGAAGGGGCCAAAATTGTTGAAGGTTTTGTGGAACAAAAATTACCAAACCAGCCCTCCTCTGTGAGCCTCCAGACTTTTCAGGAGAAGGAATATATTCTATATTGTTTAAACCAATGGTATCTGTGGCTAAAGCTAATCTTATTTTGAGAAATTAAACTGGAAAATCCTAAATTAGAAAACTGAGAAACTTGTTAGGCTTTAGCAAAGCAGCTCATTAAACTGCCGCCTGTAGCATCTTAAATAAAGTGGCTGCTAAGCTTTACGTTACCGAGTAGGAAAATGTCAGAATGAAGCGAAGTGTTGGCCACTTCTTGGGCCAACATCCCCCTTCCCCCACTTCAGGGAATATGTACAAGAAAGAGACAAACCTTATTCCGATCATATTCTTCCATAGACTTGAACATACCAATACTTTATGACTTTACAGGTGAAAACAGGAAGGAAAGGGCATATGTCCTTGTTTAGACATTCTTTCAGCCTGTGGCCAGAAACTCAAAAGAGACGAAGGTCAGATAATCCTGTTACTCATTTTTGTGAATTGCAAGAACAAAATTATTTGACTTGGGAAGATTTCAGTAAGCAAAAGCAGAGAGATGAGAACAGTGGTGGTAAGCCCTAAAAATAGAAATTAGGAGGAACTGTAGAAACATGTATTGTATACAGGAAATGCACTTTAAATATAAAGATGCAAATTGGTAAAAATAAATAAAATGATTCAAGAAGGTAAACTATGCAACAAACACTAATCAAGAAAACTGAGGTGGCTATATTAAGTATGAAACAACATAAACTTTAAACAAGAAATATTTCCAGAGATATTGAAGGATATTTTATAAAACTAAAAGGATCAAGTTGTCAAGAATATATAACAAACCTAATTGTATGCACCCAATAACCGAGCTTCAAAATCTACAAACAAAAATTGTTCAAATTGAAAGAAATATCTAAACTCATAATTATAATAAAATATTTCAACATTTCTCTCTCAGTAAATCATAGAGCAAGAAAGAACATTGGCAAGAAGGTAGAAGACTAGAACAAGACCATCAACCAACTTGTTCTGTGACATATATAGAGCATGCTATACCGAAACAGCAGAATACACATTTATGTCAAGTGCACATGGAATATTCACCAAGATGGACCATATGTTAGATTGTCAAATAACTCTCAATAAACTTAAGAGTACTGAAATCAACAGAGACCACTGCAATAATAAATTAACATCAATTTTAAAAAGATACTTAAAAACTCTTTACAAACTTGGAAATTGAACAAAACATTTTTAAATAACTCATGGGTTCAAAAAAATCACAACACAAGTTAGAAATATTTAGTCTAAATGACAGTGAAAGTATTTTCTTTTTTTATATTTCTTGAAATGCGGCTATTCTCTAACTTTGTATGTTGTTTTGGAGAAGGCTGATGCGAGTCTAATTCTCTTCTCTTTGTAGGTTAATTCCTCAAGAGGAAGTGCTGAGGATTGTTTTCTTCACCTATAAAGTTTAATATTCTTTACCAGATTATGTCTTGGAGTTGGTCATTCCTAGTCCATTTTCTGTACACACTGTGTGTTTTCAATGCAAAGATTTAGATTTTCTTTTATTTCTGAAAACTTTATGTTATAGCTTTACATATTAATTCTATTATGTTGTTTTAATTTTCTACAGAGACACCAGTTGTATATATGTTGAATATTCTTTGTTTTCCATTTTAACCACTTCTCTGATACTGCTTTTCTTCTGATGCCTTTTATTTTTTTCTTCACCTCATTTGCATGCTCTGTTACTTTTCTGCTTTCCTTCAATTACCTTTACTTATTCATAATTTTTAGTAGACTCTGTTCTACCTTCACCCCATACTGTAATTTATTCATCACCTATGATACGACTTTTGTCATTTTCTTCTATTTCTTTGCTAAGTTCAATTAATTCTCACTTCATTTCTTCCTGTTTTGTTTTTTTTTTCATATCTCCTCTTAATGTTTGCATTCTGATTCGAGGTACTTTTTTATATCCTAAAATAGCTGTCTGAAGATAGATAATTAAGTTTGGAGTGTTCTCTTACCATTTTCTCCAGTTCCATGATTTTTTTGGGGGGGGCAGGGTAAAGTTTCAACAGTAGGAGTATTTTGATGTATATTTTCTAATTATTTAAAGTAGTTTTATGTGTATGTGACTTGTTTTTTCCTATTCTCATTTATTTTGTGGATAATGTTCTTAGTTTGAGAGCACCTTTTGCTGTCATCCCAGCACTTATGAGTTGTGGGGTTTTTTGTTGTTTGTTTTTTTGTTTAAGATTTTATTTATTTATTTAGAGAGAACATGTGGGCACAAGTTGGAGAAGGGGTAGAGGGAGAGGAAGAGAGAGAACTTCAAGCTGGGACTTTGCACCAAGTGTGGAGCCCCAGGTGGGGCTCGATCTTAGGACCCTGAGATTATGACCTGACCTGAAATCAAGAGTCGGATGCTCAACTGACTGAGCCACCCAGGTGCCCTGACAGTTGTGGTTTTTTAAAGGGGAGGGCATGGTGTCTTTTTCTCCTTCATTTCTGTAAGATCCTTAATTTTTCTCTCATGTCATAGCTTCATCTGTCAGGACTACTAGATTTTTCTATATACCTGATTCTACCCCAGAAACTATGCTGCCATTCTAGTCATACACACATTCTAGCCTCTCTCCTAGAGCCAGTCCTGTGAACCACCAACTTCTGACCTTCCTTGATTATTTTGACATTTAATGTTGGCCTTTCTACTAGGGATGTAACTTTGTCCTTGCTTCATCTAAGTCCTTTACACCTTTCTACCCTTTTTAATGGAGTCTCTAAGCCACCCCTTCTCCACTCTCCTTATTGCAGAATAGTAACAGAAAGAGGATCACAAATCTTACATGCCAGTTCCAACAAGAGATAAATTATCAGTGGTAGCAGGTGATAGGAATGCATTTTCAGACTGATGGTATCTAGGAAAATCCCAGATTTATAATCCACCTACTTAATGTTTAATGTAGATCATAATGGAATTGTTCCATTAAGTAGATACTTAATGAAGGATAAACTTTTGTATTTTATTTCTCCTATGTTCAGGAGAACCAGGAAAGAAAGTGGGAATAAAATATTCCTTGAGGGTGATTACCTGGGGAAATTAGGTTGCAAATATACTGATTCAGGGGTGAAATAAATGTTAATAAACAATTTTGCAAAACTAGGTCTGTAGGAAACATCTTTTCAAAACAGTTTAAAAGCTTACCAAATAATTTATAGTATGGTATAAGCTTTTAAAGCTTTTGTTATTCCAAATATTAACACAAAGTGTTAACTGTATTAGACCCAAATTGCTTTTGGTGATTTATTTATTGGAGTCATCACTCCAAGAAGAGAAGCATAAATTGAAGCACAGATGGTTTTTGTAGTAGGCAGAATAATGGCCCCCAAAGGTATCAGATCCTAACCTCTGTAATACAAATTTACATTTGTAAATGTTAATTCATATGGCAAAGACTTTACACATATGATTAAGGATTTTGAGCTGGGGAAAGTATCTTAGATTATCAGAGTGGGCCCTCAGTACAATTACATGTATCCTTATGAGACGGAGATGGAAGGAGATTTGTCTGTACACAGAAGAGGAAAAGGTGATGTAACCATTGGAGGCAGAGACTGGAATGATATGGACAAAGCCAAGGAATACAATCAGCTAACAACCTGGAAAGGCAAGGAACAGTTTTTAGAGCCACCAGAGAGAGGATAGCCCTGGCAGTTCTGTGATTTCAGTTCACTGATATTGATTTAGGACTTCTGGCCTCCAGAACTTGAGAGAATAAATTTCTATTTTTTTAAGTCACCAACCTTGGGTAATTTGTTATAGAAAGCCACAGGAAACTAATATAGTTATCAAAGGGAATTACAGTATTTTCTAAAGCAATATCAATTTTACCACCTAAGAGATTATGCATTGGAAATTATCAAATGAGCTATTATGTTATATGTGGTCTACAATTTTTCATTTCCTGGATACCACCGGTTATGGGAGAAGATAACAGCAATTCACAATGAAAATTCAAGTAAGTCTTTATGTATCTTCATATCTGTTCTAAACCTTTTGAATCAACTTCTCAAAGATTAGGACTAAAAATCCAACCAAATCCAACCAAATCTGGTAGCTTCTTTAAATAATTAATGAGAAAATATATTTTAATGGCTTTAAAAGGGTTTGCATTCCAAAATTCAAGTGTGGCACTAGGTGTCCATCAGCTCATGAGAAGTGTATGGTTTCCATTACTTACCTCTCTTCTGATTTTATGGGTCTACTTCTTCATAAGTCAGAAGAGTCTAATCTCCCATCTTTTCAAATTTCCTTTATAAATAGCGATTGCAGGATTTTCTGTGGTTTAGGTTTTATTTTTTTAAGTGGCTGTATATTTAAATCACACATTTGCAATTATAGAAACCCCATAGGAACTTTTCAGAACACTAAATTCTTTAGAAGTATTATCAGAAGACTCAGGTAAATGAAAGCAATCCGAGGAATGATTGACAAGCTGACATCTTCCATAGCAGATTCTGAGCAAAAAGGGATTAGCTACTCAGGAACCCAACCTGAAGGAGAGCCTGATGTAGAAACAGATGGACCAGGCTGGAGATCAGAGAGCTTCCTTTTGCTATTTTGGGGACAGAAGTGTGAAGCAACTCTGATTTTGGGTTTGTCCACCCACATGACATTTTAAGCCTCTCTAACATGGCCACCCAAACTGAGCTTTTCCGAGTACCTGGCAACAGACCCTGTCATGGGAAGAAAAGGAGATCTAACCAAGTTGGTTCTGCTTGTCTTGAAGAGTCACCCCTGGTACAAACGTTGTTAGATTAATTGAAGTTTAAAAAAAAAAAAAAAGGAGTAAGGGAAGAGAAAGGAAAAAAAAGCAAAACAAGAATCCCAAACAGATTCTTAGTAAGAAACTATTTTAGGGCCTTGGAAAGGTCGCATTCTTTTTTTGATCATTAATGAACTTAGATTTTTGTACAGTTCTGCAGTAGCCTTGAGGTATAATTTCTCTGGCTGAGGAGTGCTTGATTATGCTAAATAAACAGAGAAAATACATTCATTGTAAAGTCCTGGGGATAGGTTCTTTCCTTGGGGGTGGCAATAAGAGAGACCAGAATGATGTTTTTTTTCAAAGAGTGGGATAATAAAAACAGTATTATAAAAATAGAGTGTATTTTTCTTCCATTCTGCAATTGAAGCCCAGAAGTAGCTTGTTTGTCAATTAGGACTTAGCACACAGACTATGAGGATCAAGCACGTATTTAAGGTGAGATGGAAATACTCTTTATATGATACATATGAGCTCCAACTGAATAATTAAAGGGAGAAATAATGTATTTCTCTTTTTGTTTAATATTAATATTGCAGATGTTTAGGATGCAGATTGGAGGAAATTTCTTCATCTGCATGATTTAATGACACAGAGAGGTTGAGCTAGTGATTATTTGTGCCAACTCCTTCTTATTACAATGAATAAAACTTAAACCCATAGGACTCATGTAGCCAACTCAACATCAGTAGATCTGACACTCAAATTTATGGTTGAAGACTCCTAGTGAATTATTTTTTTTCACAGAGCTACTGTATTTCCCAAGATTTTTCAAATGGTAAAATCCTTCCCAAACTGAATTGCTAGGAATATTCCATTTCATACCAGATTAGCCATTTCTAAAATATACATTCCATAATAGAATTATTTAAAGAAAAAAATAGGCATTTCTACTCAAATCAGAGAAAGTCACAAATATGCAGAATCAATAGTGTGTCGTATGCCAAAAATGCCAATCAGTAAATCTTTTTTGAGAGCTAATTTGCCTCAGTTAGCAGGGTAAACAATCTCTCTGGAGACTGAAACTGTTTATTTTAGAAATCTGCCTCTTCACTCTCCTGAGTACTTTTACTTCCACAGGAGCATAGTTGAATTGAATAGAATAGAACTACATCTATAATATTTATGAATGCCATAAACAAAGTGTTTTAAGTATTCAAATTTTGCTTTATACTCTTCATCAGACTCCTTTTAATCATTTAATTCTTTCTCCTGTATGACGGCCACTTTGGACTGTTACCTAGTGCCTTCTAATACTTTCAAAGGCTTCCTATCATGACTACAAATGCTTTATGTATGACCATTTCCTAACCCCTTAACTCCAGCCAAAGAGGATTGTCTTTCCATTTCTTCAAAGCTGTAAGCTTCTCAAATTATTTCAAGTTAGGGTGTAAAAAAATTTTGTGTGCTATTCTTTTCACATAATATTTGCATTTAACTCTTGCCTTTCGAGTCTTAATCCACTGTTTCTCAACCTGAGCCTGTTCAAAGAAACTGCTTCTTACAAATTCTGAGAATTCTCAAGGACAATTTAAAACTTTTGATGATTATCTTTGGGTGATATCTTAAAAAATAATGTAAGCATGTTCTGATCTGAATGACCACTGAAGAGCTTAATATTTCCTATCATTTTAGTCCCGGAGTTCTTATTTACAGTTGTATTGGTGCCAAGTAGCACTATTTTATTGTCTCTAACTAATAAGAAATAAGCAGACGTGCACTCAATGGTAAATGATGAGTGTGCACTAAGTGACACCCAAATGTCAGCACCAAAGATTTCACAGTAATTAGGAGTGAAATGTGATAGAGAATTCAGTCATCTGGTACAGGGCTGCAAGCGGCAAATTAATTTTGGCAAAACAACATCCATGATCATATTAAATCAATTATTAATTTCAATATTGCTAGCCTTGCAGCCTTGTCTAATTTTTAAGCTTGCTTTGGTATGAGTTATAAGGACAAGAAATTTCTAACTAATTTTATGTTGTATATATTTAGGTAACATTTTTAATAATAATTATAGTCACCCTGGATCACTTATGATTGTTTGGTTGATTTGTTTGGTTTCAGCTGCGCTTTCCTCGAGTTTCAGGGACACAAGGCCAAAAGAGATAATAATATAAAAATCTAAAATCTGTCAGACAGATGGCTCTTTTGGCAATTCTCAAATCACATGGTACCAGCAGTTGTCTTCCCAATATTTGACTCTGGGAATGGCAAATATGTAAGCAGTTAATCAATTGGCCAGTGTTTTTGAGCACAGCAGATTGAGGCAGGGAACGTTAATTTATCCCATTAAAAATATCTATATGACCATGTTCTCAAAAGGGGTCTGAAGTCTCATTATTTAAAAACCACAAAACATTAGAGAAACTTTTGAGCAATCTGGTTTATTTCTGCTTCCTTAAGCAAATCATTTTAGCCTTATGAAGATATTTCAGGCTTTTACTTTACTTCCACAGGCTATCATGCATTAAGCTGTCCACCTTCAGATATTTTATTATTTTTTCTAGTCATGGGTATGAACAATATAAGCATAATATAATTGCTATTATTATGAAAATCCAATGCAGATATCTAAAAGCACTCACAGCCATTTCTGAAACCACTTGAAAGCACCGTTAATTTCTAAGAAAAACAGCTAAACCTGAAATCAGTAAATGCTACTTAACTTTTTTCATTTCTTCTACTCACCATATCCAATCAACTCATGAGTTCTCTTAATTTGGTCAATTAAAAGCCTTTAAAGTCTGTCCACTTTCTTGATTTTCCTCCACCACAAGAGGATTTGGGGCCACCATCCTTTCTCACCTGTTTTTTTCTATGTCCTCTTGCTGACTCCCTCATGCAAGAACTAGACAACTGAAGGATGAGGGAAAAGTGGGGCAGAGCCAACTTGCCTGAAAGTCCCCACTGACAGGCAATCTCTAATAGCTGATAGCTGGCTCTCAAGCATGTGAGAAAGCCCAGTTCATACAAGCAAAGCCACATACCTGACCCACTGCTGACCCAGATGTGTGAGCAATTAATATTTATTGCTATATGCCACTGAAGTATTGTGGTTGTATTTCTGCAGCATTATAGTGGCAATAAATAATGTAGTTCGCTTAAAATGGTATGTGTGTCTTTAGTATTTTATAATGGCATGCTCCTTCCCATTGATGAATGAGAATGCCTATGTGGATGAACTTTTCCAATGATGTTCTGAAATCCTTTGGAAGTGTATACCCAGATATACACATCATTCTTAGAAATAATGGAAAGAAAGTGTGGGTGAGACCGCTTGGCATTGGTGACTTTTCACCCTCATCATTGGGAATGGTATACATTTAAAATGTAATAAAAGGAAGATTTCAGTGTCGATGGGCTTTTCCTCCTATTCTTTTACACCCTGATATGGCACTCAGTTCAGCTAAATCAGCTCCACCTGATCAGGGAGGAACTGACTTTGAGCTGACTGTGCACGTGAAACTCTGCTCGCTATAAACAGATAGCCATGCAGTCCCCAGCACTAGGGGTTTTAGAAGCCCTCTTGCTAAACTGCGTGTATCTTTTGAAAAGTAATGGTGGGAGGGGAGACTTAAGATTTGTTGGGGGTTTATTACACGTCAGGCATTTTAACTCTCTTATCTTTTTAAATCTGTATAAATTGTATAGATCTTTAAGAGGAAGCAGAGGCATGGAGAACGTTTTTACCAGTCCAACATTTTCCTGGTAGTAGCACCTGATGGCCCTTCTTCACTGCATGTGGCCCTGGTCCCCCACTTGTGTGACAGTGTATTTGCCACCTTCTAGTGATCCAGAAGGGTAGACAGGTGGCCCACGATGGCTAAATAAAATACACCAAACTCCCACAGTAGTCTGAGTGTTTAATGAGATTTAGAAATGGCAGAAAGAGTCTCTATTCCTTTTGGACCACTGGCGTGGAGGGTGTATAAAGTCAGCACCCAGGATTCCTGCCCCGAGATTAACCTGCCTGAGAACCAAGCATATGCAGAGAGACGCGGAATCAACAGATGGAGAGTGTTCCCTGGGAACATTATTTAAGGCCTTAAATAAGGCCCATTGTTTGAGCCAATAAATTCCTTGTTTTCCCCTTCCATTTATTTGAGTTGAGTGTCTATCATTTGTATTTGAAAGAATTATGAATGACTGAGGAGTGTTATCCTCATTTTATGGAAGAGGAAACTGCCTCCAAATGCCACATTACTTGTCCAAGGTCTCACAAGTAATAACAGAGTTAGAATACTATCACAAGTCTATCCAATGCCCACGATCCTTTCATAACTGCGTTTTTAAAAGTTTTTTTTAAAAGATTTTTTTAATTTATTTGAGAGAGAGAGAGAGAGAGCACAAGCAGGGAGAATGGCAGGCAGAGGGAGCCTGACATGGGACTCGATACCAGGACCCTGGGATCATGACCTGAGCTGAAGGCAGACGCTTAACCAACTGAGCAATCCAGGCACCCTTAAAGTTTTAAAAAATTTCCATACAGTAAAACTTATTCTGTAGAGTTTTATGAGTTTTGACAAATGCATAGATTTGGGTCTCTTCCACAAGGAGTTCACTCATGCTGTTCCTGTGTCGTCAGACTCTCTCCTTACTCTTTTTTTTTTTTTAAAGATTTTATTTATTTATTTGACAGAGAGAGACACAGCGAGAGAGGGAACACAAGCAGGGGGAGTGGGAGAGGGAGAAGCAGGCTTCCCGCCGAGCAGGGAGCCTGATGCGGGGCTTGATCCCAGGACCCTGGGATCATGACCCGAGCCGAAGGCAGACGCTTAACGACTGAGCCACCCAGGCGCCCCTCTTTCCTTACTCTTGATGCCTGGCAGCTACTGACCTGTTCTCTGTCTCTAGAGTTTCACTTTGCCCAGAATGTCATATAGATTGAATCATACAGCCTTTTGAATCTGGCTTCTTTTCACTTAACACAATGCACTTGATATTAACTTACTTTGTTGTATGTTATCAACATAAACGTTTTCTAAAAGCATGCTTACAGAAGCGTTTCAATCATATCCTCATTGGTGTTAGTAGAGCATATACAGGTTTTAAAAAGCGGGAAAGAGAAGAATACAGGGTTGAATGACATGCTCCTAAGATTTACATCCACCTGGAATCTGTGGCTGTGATTGTATGTGGAAATAGGGACTTTGCAGATGTCATCAAGTTCAGATGAGGCCACACTGGGTTAGGGTGGGGCCCTAATCCAATGGCTGGTGTCCTTATAAGAAGAAAGAAATCTGGACACAAAGACACACAAGGAGGACACCAGTTGACAATGGAAGCAGAGATGGTGAGATGCAGCTCTAAGCCAAGGAATGCCAAGGACTGCCTGCAACCGTGAGAAACTAGGAGAGAGGCATGGAACAGATTCTCCCTCAGAGCCAACTGTCCTGGCACCTTGATTTCAGACTTCCAGCTTTCAGAACTGTGAGAGAATAGATTTTTGTTGTCTGAAGCCACTGAATTGTGGTCATTTGTTATGACAGCCCGAGGAAACTATTATAACTAAGCTAATGAGGTATTCAGCGCTACTTTCAAGGCAGCTTCTACCAAAGCAAAGGGGCCTGACTGAGGAGATAGGATAAAGCGCAGACCAAGTGTCTTCACCTCACAATTTTGCCTTAGGATGGGCTTGACTCAGTTCTACAACCAGATTAATAATAGCATCATAGGCACTGTTATATATTACCCCACGTATCAAATTTATTACTAGGAGCTAAAAAGTGAAACCAGTTTTTAAGATATTATAAAAATGTAGAAACCTAATCTTGGCCTCCCATCAACTAATTTTAAAGTCAACTCATCCAAAACCACTGTGTTTCTATTATGGAAAAAAAGAAAAAGTTCAAGCTGGGGAGGAGACACCTTTCATCAATCTTTTTATTAACAACCTTCAGAAGATTATAGACTCAGGAAATTAAGTATTAAAATTTAATTAAGTCACCAAGTGACATGAAAAAAAAAGAGTAAAAACAATCCACATTCCTTTAGAGAAGAAATCTTCTAAAGTACATTTCAGTCTGCTACCTGAATTTTAGATATAAACAAATACGGATAGTTTTATTAGACTAAAAGTGTATAGCATTTTGATACTTAAGATACGTAACTAAAAGATAAGAAATTCAGTCATCAGTAAATTAGCATTTTAGACAAGCCAATAAAATTATTTTTTTTCTCCTTAAGAGATCCTTAAAGTATGTATATATCATGTTGATCTTGTTGACTCAGTTAAAAATATCAGTTAATGTGGTTTGTAGTAATTATAAAAATCTTTGATTCTCAAATCTGGATCCCTACCAGATACTCCTGAACAACTTAAAAAGATACAGATTCCTGTTCCTCACTTTCCAAATTCTGATTTGGTAAGTCTGGACTGGGACCCAGAGACTCTATTTTACTTTTTCAAATTCTCCAGGTGATCCTGATGGGCAACCAGGTTTGAGAACCACTAATATGGAAAACATTCTCACAGAAAGAAGCTTTGATCTCTCAAAGCCCGGGCAATTAGAGCTAGGGTCAATCCAAGGTCAAATACCAAAAAAAAAAAAAATTAAAATGGAAGTAATCTAACACTTAGGGTCAAGAAACAGAGTCACGGTCCAAAAGGGAAACCAGGATCCAGGGTGGAAGCAAGTTTCATGAAACAGGAAGGGAGGTCAGAATGCCAATGAGAAATAATAATCAGGACACAGAAGATGGTAAGGCAGAACACAGGGAGCCCTGGGATTCAGAAGTTTGGGCTTAGTCCAAATCAGGATTCAGAGAAGGCTTTACCTATGCCAGACCTGTCTGTAGAGTCATGCTTTTATGTGAATTCTTCTATTAGAATACCAGCTCATTCAGGATTGAACTAGCTGCTTCTCCTTCTCCTTTTCCTTCTCCTCCTTCTTCTTCTTGAGCATTTAGCAGCTTGCTTTAGTGTCTAGCATTAGATTGAGTGATATTTACTGAAATCTCCAAAATTGAAGTTATCTACCAGGTAATCTTATTTCAGTGAACTAGCGCTGATTTGTGTGCACATAACACGCACACGCAAGCTCGTGTGTGTGTCTCTTTAGGTCTGTGTGTATATTTTTTGTAGAACCTTTCAAACAATTAACTGTTGCTTAAGAAGGAAAATTTATTCTGTGTTATTGAACTTATAAAGAAAACCTTCCAAAAATGAATTTTAAACTTTAGGTAAATTGAAAGGACAGTTGTTATTTCTTGGGTAACAGTAAGACATTTATTTCTTTATAATTTGTTTTCATTCATAAAAAGGACAAAGCACAGTCCTATACTACTCCATTGAAAAAATGATAAAAAATAACTAAAAAAATCAATTCGATATTTATCAGTATCAAATAAAACTACTATCACCTTTCCTGAAATACAAAGAAACAACAAATATGTCTATATCTATATAAAGTTTAATCAAGAATCTTGCATCTTAAGCAGATGATACATTAGTTAGTTTGACAACAGTTGAAAACTGATGGTCCCAGTCAAATTTGTACAATTGTATGAGGAGATGAAAAGCTTGCGTTATCAGTGTATGAGAGATTTTAATCTACCTTATCTCTGTCACAAATTTAAAATTAAACAACCAACCTCCAAAATCTGTTTTCTTCTTATCTTTCCAAACCATTTCATGCAAAATCTAGCCAGTTTTGCTCCTTATTGCACTACATTAGAAAATAAAAGGCGAGCATGCATTTGGCAAAAGATTTAGTTGTTCTCGATTATATAAAAATGCCCAACATGGGTCACATTGCAAAAGGAAAACCACAAAGTGTAACAATGAAAACACAAACATTTGTACAGAAGGCTTACAGAGTATTCATTTCTCTAAAGTATGAAGAGATTTTGTTTCCTTTTCAAATAATTAAGTATTTTATGAAATCTGGTCATGATTTTAAGACTGTTGACATACTTCCACTGGGAAATCATCCATTTCACTTATTTTTAAAAAGTTTCATTTTATAACAAAGAGTTGAATGTAAACTAATGAAATATTTATTGATATTTTCATAATGAAAGCTCTAAACATTTACACATAGATATATAGTACAAAAATTATACAAATTAAAGAAAGGGGGTAAAGTGTAATAGATCTATTTTGCTTCCTGTAAATATTTTTTTTTATGAACCTATAAGGTATCCTTTCTAAAAAGATAAACTCTATCTCTAATTAGCTAGCAAGGTTGTGCTAATAAAATAGGATTATACCTCCTGAATCATCAGACATTGCACTATTTCGTGAGCCAGCTAATCCTTTATTACTCCATTTCTTTCACATCCACACTCAAACACATTTCCTTGCACACTATGGAGAATGAAGAAATGTGCATCTTCCTTTTTACAACTTATGAAAACCTAAAGCACCAACGCTTGGGAGACACCACTGGACAGACACATTACTTGTCTCCCCTGGCCTTCCAGTATGCATACTTTCAAAGTACCATTAGCAATATATTGATTTGGTATTTTTAGCCAGTTTTCAGTATTGCATTGAAGTGGGAAATGAGCTTAAAACTAAATTAAAAAAAATAAGGTATACTGTAGTTTTTCCAACCAACAGGTGATTTCTTGATACCTTCAATAATGAAAGGTTTTACTTAGAAATGAAGCACAAAAACAAAGATACTAGAATATTATTAGATCACACTGATATTCACTTAACTGTTATTTATTCCTAGCTGTGTAAAGACTGTCACATCTCAATTAAAAAATGGAAGCACTCTACGTTTCAAAATTCATCATCCCACATATGAATAAATACAGCAATAGGATGATACTCTAGATAAGAGCTGTGATTTTTGAGGTTTGAAATTGATGACAAGAAAAGCATAAAATAACTTCAGAATATAATATAAAAGTAAAGAAAAATCTTCATATGGTATGTTAACTTTACTACTAAACAACTAACTTAAAAGTATAACTGATTCTGAAAGCCAAATATTTAGAATTTACTTTCTTCCAAAATAAAAATACTGATAACAGGTTCTAGAATTGGTTTTCAATATTCAGAATCTTTTAACTCATTCTGTAAAATGATTTGGTCATGGAATTTGTCAGAATGTTTCAGTTATACTCTATTGTTTGTCAAGACAACTCAAAATGTCATGAATGATAGGGGCCATTCAAAAATATGCAGGACCCGAAACAGAGAATAGTACAAGAGACTGTATTACTCTTACATTTACCACATACGATCAACATTTCAACCTCTATTATATTTCACAACTTGTTATTAAGTTTAAAGCACCTGTGTATGGTGATTTTTTACTTTCACTCTACAGCCTATAGTATTGAATTGAACACAGTAACTTGTCCCATTGGATTAAATCATGCAACTGTCACAGAATCAGGTTAAGTGGTTTATAAGGCATATTGGAACGAGTTAAAAATTATTTTATATCCATTTAAAAGTTTATTCTTTTGGATGAAAGTGTTCCTGAATGCCTCAGTCATAACATGTGTTGTAAATCAGTTGGATAGTTTGTTAAAGTGTAATTTATTTGGCTTCGGGCGGAGCCACAGGAATTGGAAGGAATTGTAGTCATCATAGGGATGAAGGTGTCCTCTGAGCTGGGCTGGGAACAGCAACTGTCACATCACATTCAGACTGCCAAGTAGACAATGATGCCAAGGGCAGGCAGCAGTAAGCCGAGAAGACTTGGTGATAGGGTGGACACACCTGCAGAGTAAACCAAAAATGTGCATATTATTTCATTGAGAATGGCACTATTTCTCATTTACCCTGTTTTGGGGAAGGCCAGAGTATGCAGGCCTAAAAAACGAAAGGTTCCTTTAAAAAAATAATTCTCTGTACTTCAGTGATTTAAAGAAAACAAAACATTTGATCAAGAATTTCGTGTGTGAGAGCAAGTGGCTGTTTCTATAACACGTTTCTATAAATCATTTATGATAAAAATCACAAATGTTTATGTTTTCCTACCAGAAGGTATTAAGTCAAGAAACATATGTAAATAAGCAAACAAACAAATGGGAAAAAAGCACATATGTAAGCTGTTAAAAAATAAGATAAAAAGATGTAATAATGTTACCTGGTATAAAAATATCACAGGTACACTGGATAGATTTTACATAATTTAATATCCCAATGGTTTTAAGACATTTAGGTGCTTACACACAATGATTTGAGGAATATGTTGTTGATAATAGTAAATAATCTATTCAAATTTTTATCTAAGGAAAAAATGCCCTGAAATATTATGTTATGAATTAAAAATAAATACGATGTAATGTACTATGGACTTATATTACATCTTGGGCTATTAATTATATCTAGAAGGGCTCCTCGTCTGGTCAAGTTTATGGGTGCAGGTCCTGCCCACATTGGAATTCTTGAGAAAAGGCTAAAAAATGGGATCAAGAAGGCACACTCTTCCTTTCCACTCCCCACATCTATTAGGCTACCTTTAATGAATACACTGTTGGAATGGATGCTGAGCTAAAAAATACAACCAACAGCTTGTAAATATAATAGATTTGTGTCAAGTTGTAGAAGTTAATTTGAAACCTTAAAACCTTATTATCTACCGTGTTAACAGTGGCTCCCAACAGCCCTTTGGAATACTCCTCTTATATTAGGAAGAGTCAGGGCATTTCTCTGGAATCCCTAGTCATTAAAAGCACATTCATGTTCCCCACCGGGTGGAAGATGATCCTATCTACCCGCACACCAGTATCTCACGAGTGCCCTAGTGCAGTGTTGAGTGCTGCATGGAAAACATAAGAGAAGTAGTATCAGAACCAGATAAAGAAATAAGCAGCACAGTGAGGGTAGAAAAGTCAGGTAGCTGCTGGGAGAGCATTAATGCCGCTGCTGCCTAATCACATCATGAATAGCAATTATTCCACTGACAGCGACTATGGAAGCTGCTACTTACTGTCCTATAGTCATGAGACAGACACTTGGCTGGCCTTTTATATATATTATGACACCAACACAACAACCTATGATGGTAGGTCTTACTATCCTGATTTTATAGATTAGGTAACTCAGATCCAGGTAAAAATGACTTGCTCAAAGCCAATGGTCAGTAGAGCGCAGAGCCAGGATTCCATCGCAGATCTGCCAGGCTCCAAAGGCCATACTCTCTTTTTGCCACTTTGTGTAGACAGCTTTGGAAAAGGACCAGTTCTAGAAATGCATAAGGACACTCCACTCCACACTTATAAAGGCACAGAAGGAAAATTAATGACATGAGAAAGCACAGCACCTAAGTTGTTTCAAAGAGAGTCTTTGCATTCACATAGTGTTTTTCATTCTATTTTTCTACATAGATATTTTTAAAATATGCCACAGCCCACCTGTTATTTTATTCCGATAAGGTGACCAATAATAAGCCTCAATCACACAGAAAAACATTAGTTTTCAATGTATGACCTAAGTTAAATGGTCTGTCCTGAAGACTTTGTCTGAGAATGACTGCAGGGTCTGTGCATTGCTCTGTCCTCTGACCACAAATTACATCAGGGACGGATATACGTTCATGTACTTGCCTGGATATGTGAGTTGGCTCATACAAACGGTGGCCTCAGAAAGAAGTTTTAGTCAATTGTGGATGCCATTTTGAAGTTTTGGTGTTAGTATGAAAACCAAACACAATTTCATAATTTGTGGCTTCAACATCAGGATATTTGATTTATTTTAAATAAACTCTTCATGTTTATGTGTGTTATATTTAATTTCTCTAATGGCTCACGCTTATGTAATTGTGGTCTTCATCTTCAATTCTCTTCCACATTCCAAGCACAAATTAGAGACCTGACTGAATTACTATTTAAAGTCATTTTAAATGTGGGATCCCTATATTCTTGAAGCATTTCAATATATATTGGTTTTATATCTAACAAAATGTGTATCATAATACTGCTATCAAGTATAATGTCAGTAATTATATGGTATGCAGTAAACATATATTTTGCTTTCATATATTTACTGTATGTCAAACATGAACAAGTCATTAATCTTGTGAAGCATTTTTCCCGATCAGAACAAAGGTAATGCCAATTTAGAGTACTATATCTTTTTCATTGCATTTTCTTGATTTTTTAAAACTAAACTGCCCTGATTTATTATTTCTTTCAGGAAGGATTCCTGCTGGAGAGAGTTATATATTGAGAAGGGAAATTCCAATTAAAAGTTAAATAGTACTTAACAATCTTTGCAAGTTTTACAATAAGTAGAGAACCATTCTAGTCAGTTTTAAATACAAATCTCTTTTCTGATGCTTAAATTTGGACACCATGGTCCAATCCAAATTGCTACTGCTGATGATGCTATAAGACAGAGAAGTTTCTTCTTGTGGTGTCACTTTTTGTGTTCACAACTATTAATATCTCTAGATTCTGAGGAGGAATATATCCAAATTGTATTTTCAGCTGTGTTGACTAAGACCAAGTGCAGTACATAGTGAGTACTTGACTCATAATATTACAATAATTCTTCCAGCTATAAGACCTGAGCCTTTTCTGATTAGGAGCAGAAGATGGGAGAGATAGCAAAAGGGTAGAACAAGGGGTTTTAAGGAAGAAAGCAAAGGAAACCACTTGACTTGTAGTGGAACCCTTGGTATTTCTTTACATTTTAGATTCTCTCTGTCGCATAATCTCTCTAACTTTTAGGGACCTGGGGAAAGGAAGGGGATTACCCATTCCCATTAATGCTTTTCCTCAGGAAATCATTTTTTCCCTCCATCAGAGAGATGATATTAAAAAGATGCATCAGTGCCTGGGTGGCTCAGTCAGTTAAGCGTCTGCCTTCAATTCAAGTCATGATCTTTGGATCCTAAGATAGAGCCCCGCATCAGGCTTCCTACTCAGCAGGGAGTCTGCTTCTCTCTCTCTCTCAAATAAATAAATAAATAAATAAATAAATAAATAAATAAATAAATAAATACTTTAAAAAAAACACGTATCAAAAAGGCATTTATTGGGGTTCCTGTCTGGCTCAGTCAGTAGAGCACATGACTCTTGATCTCAGGGTTGTGAGTTCAAGCCCCACATTAGGTGTAGAGATGACTTAAAAGTAAAATCTTTTTTCTAAAAAAAGGCATTTATTTTACTGCTCTGTCCAGAGATCCTCCAATTTGTCTTTCAGTCTTATCATTTGCTCTGGCTTAGGGAAGATAAGATGGTTGATTCCCCACTGCCTAGAGGCATGCTTAATATAAATTCAGTGTATTAGGTGCATATCAGTAGATGTTTGCTGTTGAAATTTGTTGAGTTCAACAGAACTCTTGCTGGGATAGCAGCAAGTTTAGAGAAGTGAAAGAGTATAAATCTGTCTGAGACTGAGAGTGAAAAATCAGCTCTGATGGAAAAAGAACAAAGCCACATGTCTTTATTCAGGTTAGTGTGACACACACAGATAATGCTAATTGTAAGCTTAACCTCCAGATACTTCCAAGGTCAAGCCACAGCTATAAAATGCCATAACGACCCCTTCACTGAGTGGTTAGTGCTGTGTTACCCATGATGCCCAGGACTGCTTTACTTCCCATCTATTACTGGGAATACTCAGTCGCTCAACCACCCTCCCTTCATGATGGCCCCCAACCCTAGTTAATCCCTGCTTCTCCTATCTCAACCTCAGAAACGGCAGATCCAGAACTGATCACTACCTCCCTTAGAACCCCTTCCGAATTCTTCAGCAGGAACTCAAACCTTACGTAAAAAGCTTCTGTTCCCCACTTGAGTGGTGTTCCACGACAGCTCTGGCTTGTTTCTTGCTGCATCCAGTCAAGTACAGGTAGTCTGACTACCTATCAGACTTTTGTCTGGTTTGTGCTTGGTCTTCGGCTGTTTAGGTTTTCACAGAATGAAGAGGCAAACACGAGGATCAGTAAGCAGGTCACTGTCCTGGTAGGAGCCATATGGGTGTCCTGGGAATAGTAGTGTGTGGCAGGTAAGAGTCAGGCCTCTGGGGCTGAGAAAAGAAAGCAAAGTCCAAATCCTACCTCTGCCTTTTATTGGCTTGGTAATCTTGAGCATGTTATTTAATATTTTTAAGCCTTAGTTCCTTCAACTATAAAATGAGGATAATAATATGTCTCACGGCCTTATTGTGAGAATTGAGAAGATGCCTATCAATGGTTCTTATGTATTTTTTAGCAGCATAACCTTTCTTTAGAAGCAATCATATGTGGAAGTTCATTACTGAAGTAGGAAGGACAGGGATGCGTTATTCAAAGATCTGGAATTTCAGCAGCCGCGATAATTACATAAAGAATGAGCTAAGAAATTTAATAAACCACTGTGGCTGGGTCTATTTAAGATTAGCATTTCTGACCTTATTTATTTGTACAGTCTGGAGCAGGAGACTACCAGCCTTTACCTCCTCCATGTTCATGCTGTACTCCCCCAAGCCCGTCACCCCATACAACATGTGGGGGTCTGCTTATCACAGTTTGAAAGCAGCTGCCTTATGTAAAGCACTTCAGAAAATGCATGGCTAACAGAAAACTCCTATAAGTTGTAGTAATTCATACTCCATTTGATGCTGTTTATTTCTTGCTATAGACATCTTGCATTGTATTTTTTGAAAATAGATGAGTGGAAAGCAAAGCAAAACAATACAAAAAGCAGGTGTCCCCTGCATATAACTTATATTTGAGACACATGTCTACTTACTATTCTCGAATCATACACATTTCCTCTTAAGCACAAATATTCCTAGAATGTCCTTCCACCTATCAAGACTGGGCATATTGAACTTCCCTGCAGTGGTCTAGCTCAAGTGTTATCTCCTCTGTGGCACTGTAGTTGGGATCTTTGGTTTTAAGTAACAGGAACCCAACTAAAGAGCCAATGTCATACTGCTTTGGAACAACTACAACCAGGGACGCGAACCCCTGTGTCTTCCATGTTTCTGACTTTTATCTCTTCTTCCTTTGCATATTGTCTCAAATTCTCAGACAGAATTCCCCTCAAGATAGACAAGAGCTCCAAGCTCACAGCCATATATTCTCAAGAGCAAAAAAAGATGACATCTTTTCACCCAAACTCTAGCGAGAAAACTCTTAAGGAAAGATTCTGATTTGTGGAGTCTGGGTCACACACCCTCCCCAGACCAATGACTATGGCTGAATTAGTCACCTGCCTTTGACAAAATGAAGTAATGGACATTTAACCCAGTTGGTTTTAAGAGTTTCTGGAAAAAAAAGAACAAAAGAGAAATCAGAAAATAAAACGAAGCAGACTTTTTCCACATATTTTTCCTCATTTTCTTTTCTTTAGATAGCTATTTTATACGGTGTCCGTGTATATCGGATTACTTATTTTGCTTTTGATAATTTTATTTCTTTATGTCCCTTTGGATTGGAAAATACTAAGCTACGTGGAGAAGGAGAAAGACAGCCTAAGGCCTACTTCCAATTCTGTCAATAGTTAGTTGTATAGCTTTAGGCAAAATAACATTTGGACTCGAGATGTGGCTCTGAGGATGGTGTGATCTTTGGCTATTTTACTTGTCAAGGATGTGGATTTTCCTTCTGGAAAATGATAGGGTTCAATATTATAAGTCCTAAGTTTCCTACTATGGTCATGAGTCTATGATTCTAAGCAAACCATAATATATTTAAGAATATCAAGCATTGAGCCATAAAATTTGCAAACATATTTGACATATTTCCCCTCATTTATAATAATCAAAGTTGATATTAGTTTATAAAGACACATTAAAAGTTTGATCATGTAAGTGATAGTGGCTTTGATGGGTTTTTTCAAACTCATGCAACCCACTAATCTTACTGCTCCTACTTGTTTGGCAGTTTTAAACCCATATGCCAAGCAAAATAAGATTTTTTTTTTTTTTTTTGGCAGGGGGACACGGTTTGCTGGCAGCTTATCCTGCCAGTTGTGTTCTTTCCTTACTGTTGACTCTGGCCCTTCCCAGGTCAGAACACTAGATTGCCAGGATGAATTTCCTCTTGAGAAAGAAACACACATTTCCAATACAGTGATGACCAATTCTTTGCTGGGAAATATAAGAGTAACTTCTAACTGCCTATTGATCAACAAAGATAGGTGCAAATAACCTAATTTTGATATGATTTGGGGGCAAGATGAGACTATAACTATGAGGATCTTTTAAATTAGCTTACCTACTTCTTTAGAAATGCAAGGTGATGTTTTCACCAGAGCATGAGACTCCACATTAGAAAGAATTCTACTTGAGTATATTTGCCCTCAGTGCCCTATTTGAATATATTTGAATTTATTTGCCCTCACAAGGTCCTTAAGCACTCAGAGCCTCCATTTCCTTATCTGCAAAATAGGAAGTGTAGTACATAGCAGGGTATTTGTGCTAATTAAGTGAAAAAAAAACAATGATAAAAATGCATAGTAAAAGTTGTCTGATAATTGTAAATTTGAAATATGAAATATAATTTTTTCATTAAAACAATTCTTATTTCATGAATTTTTAAATTAATTTATTTATTTAGAGAGTGGGGGGAGGGGCAGGAGGAGAGGGAGAAAGAGAATGTCAAGCAGACTCACTGAGCATGGAGCCTGATGTGGTTTAGATCTCATGACCCTGAGATCATGACCTGAGCCAAAACCAAGTCTGTCGCTTAACCGACTGGAGCCACCCAGGTGCCCCTCATGAATTTTTCATAAGAATATACTGAGCCTGGGGTGAGACAGAGGAGACAGAGGAGACATGGGTCCCATTCTACCAAATGTGCAACATGTGTATAATGGATTTCATGGGTTTATTGTTTTCCAACTTGTATAAAACCTTTAACAAATAGCATTCAAATTCTTTATTTGTGATTAATTCACAACCAGAGTCAGCTTGTTAGATCGTCTTTACATTTGGCTTTGGAAATAGCTATTAGAACATTCTTATATGGGTAGCCCTGGCTTCGTGGAATGCGTTAAACTACCACAAGAATTAGTTTTTCTCAGACTTGATTAAAGTTAGAGAGACTGGGACTTTATTTTTTTTTTAAAGATTTATTTATTTATTTGGGAGAGAGAGTATGAGCAGGGGGAGGGCAGAAGGAGATGGAGAATAGAGAATCTCAAGCTGACTCCCCACTGAGCACAGAGCCCAATGCTGAGTGATCCCATGACCCCGAGGTCATGACCTGAGCCAAAATCAAAAGTCAGTGGCTTAACCGACTGAGCCACCCAGGCGCCTCAAGACTGGGGACTTTGAATGACTATTTTATTTTGCCAAACTCATCAAAACAAATATTAAATTATCTCCTCCTCTGCCCTGACCTTCCCTTTCCTTAATCAGTTTTTGAGATAAAAGGACAGCAAGTAGAGCCAGAAAGTTTAAGAATTTGTATGTTCCCCTTGCTAGGGCTAATGGGTTCCTCTTTAGTGCTAGGCTTCAGGAACCCCTTGAGTACATTTGTGGCTAAAACTTTCTAGACATTTTCAGGAGGTAGGGATACATGACTTACTGGGTTTACTTACAGAGGAAGAAAGACCCCACAGACAGTCTTGCTTATTCTATAACTTTGCCTCTTTATGCTTTTGGAAGACCAGCTAGCATTTTGGCTTATTGACAATAAAGAGTAAGAGTAAAACCTACTCGTCCATGACAGTCAATTTTCCTTAAACTTACAATTGTTTCCAATAAAAAGAAATCCAAACTAAGGGAAGCAGGCAGATATGTCTTCCCATAAAGCCCACTGAATCTCCTCAGTTCTTCTTTAAATAAATTTGAGTAAATGATCTTCTGCTGATTTTAATACTCATGTTCAAGGTCAGGGTGGGGCACAGTGTTTGTTTTTATGTGAGACAATGGAACCCAAAAGTCTTACTCTTATCATGTGGTGGGATGTCATGCACAGAGTGTCACTTTGTAAAGGCATCCCTAAATTTGTAGGAAATATGACATATTTCTAGGAGACACATATTTGCATGTCTATTTCAGTATCAATATTTGTGGGACAAATCATTCCCCAGTCTTTTAAATTTGCTTAGAATAGCAGGCCCTTCAAAAAGATGAGCACTATGAGGATAACATAAAACATACTCTGTCAATTGGTTCTATGAGCCCCAAAATGAGAGTTGTGTCCAGTTTCATGTAACTCCTTTGTGGAACCCTAATCAGTAACAGTCACTCAAGTGGCTGGCCTTCCTGGAGTAATTTCCATTTCACCTGGCTAGTCTTATTAAAGTATAGATGCAGATTAATTTCTACTTAAATTTAGCTCTGCTTTTCTTTTTAAATAAAATCTTCATCTAAAAATGAGGAAAATTCCAAAATTTAAATATACAGATAGTAATGATATGAGAATAAAAAGGACATTTATTTAAAATTATTTCGTTGATTTCTAAGTTTTCTGGATAGTCTGGCCCATCATATATCATCAACAAATATCCATTCAATGGATTGTTTTTATTTTTTATAATTTATTATGTGCCAACTTGGTTCGGGGAAGTTTGTAACATGTTATTTTGCTTAATTCATATAATACACAGTTGAAGTATGCATCATCATCCTCATCTACAGATGAGGGAGCTAAGGCTCAGATTTGCCCATCTAGCGAAAGTAAAATTGGGTATTGAACTGAAACCTGATTCTAACTCCAGTGTTGTTTTCCTTATCCCACGGATGCTTCATGAATATCTCTTAACTTACTATGGCTAGAGAGTACAGTGATCCAACCTCCCTAATGTAATGAGCTGAGAGTTGGAAATTACTACCAATATCTAAACAGCTCCATAGCAAAAACAGTCAAGGACCCTAGTTCTCCATTGGTTTCACATGGTGATTCAGAGACACAACTACCCTGGAAGGTTTCACAGGGTCAAACTGTGAACAAGGTCCCATTTGATCTTTCTTGATTCATCTTTGCTTTGGGGCTATGACAAATAAGTGACTCACCTCTTAGAGGTAGTACTTTGGTAGTTAAGATTTTCTGTCCTAATATGAACCTGAACTCATTTGTCCGACCTTGGGGCCTCACTGCAGGATTCAGTGTCATCCATCTACCAGCAAGGAACTAATTGGTGCCTCTCTGTTTTCCACATGCACATAAAGCTTTTATAAGAAACTGTCCAAATTCCTTGACTTTCTTCAACTCTTATAAGGATTACAACCAGCCAAATCTTCTTCTTGCACTTCCAGAGGAGAAACAATTTCTCAGCTGTTTTAACAACTGTCTGAAACGTATAAGGAATTACTGGCTGAAACTCACCACTGATTAGTCTAAAGATTTCTAAGTTTGTGCTTGTTTAGCTTCTCACCCAGAAGATATAAAATAATCCAGTCACTTTGGATGGTATCTACATGGAATTTTCATTTGTTTATACATTTTTCAGAAGTCTTTCTCTTTCCAGAAAGCTCACTCTCAGTCTTATTTTCACATGCTAAACTCCGAAAATTTTAAGTTCTTTTCAAATTCTTTAAATTCAAAAAAGTGGAAAAAAAAGATTGGCTTTCATCACTTCCGCAAGGAGTTTATTTTAAAAATCAGCAGAGTAGTTACTCCTTGCTAACCCCCAGGAATTCTGGGATATTCTTTAAGAAACCATTTTGTTTATATTGAACAAGCCAAATTCCCACACAGTGAGTGGAAATTGAAATTCTTTCAACATCTGTCTATTCCCACCAGTAGTGCCAGTTTTCTTCTAGTCATTTCATTATAAAATTTTTGGAGTTATTACTGTCTTTCTTCCCTTAATACTTGTGCCTTGTGTCTTTATGCCTCTTGACAGTGTATTTTATACGGAGGGACTTTTAGACATTGATTGATGCTATACCAATATGTTTGAAATAACTCATAATTAATTTTCTAGATATTGAGACAATACTGTAAAATCTAGAAATAAGTTTGAGACTTATGATTTGTTTTGAGATAGTACGTCTTACCTGGACCGCCGTACCTCTTGTTTACCTGCTCTGGTTTTTCCATGTTAGAGTTCTTCAGAGTTTGTCACAGAACCATTTCTCTCTCCCTGTATTTTCTCTGTTCTATCACTGTCATTATTCTTATAAAATGTACCTATCCTTCTGAATTTTTGAATTACTCAGCTCAGTCAATGATGTTGCCGTGCATTTAATACTACTCATAATAGAAAACATAGAGTCATTTGCAAAACCCTTTTACCCTCAATTTTAATATATCAACTTCATCACCAAGTACAATTGATTCTATCTCCAGTACAACTCTAGAATCTCTCTGCTCCACTCTACTGCCTCTGCCTTAGTAATTCAGGACCTCATCACCTCTTATTTAAACACAAGAAAAAGTAAAACATGAAGAAAAAAAAAAAAACCCACAAATTCAATCTGCCCCTTTTTCGCAGTCTGAATATAACCTATACTCCAACTATTTCTACCTTACCATCCTTTTTGAATGTCACATCCCAAAATGCACTGAAGAGGATGCCATTTTTATGTGTTCTCTCAGAGTCAACGTTTGTTTCCTTGGACTGGAACCCTCTTTTATGCCTGGAAAATTCTCACCGATATTATAAGATTCATCAAGAACACATTCTGCTAGGCTATATTTCAAACATAGTTGTTCAAATATCAGAGAAGTTATTAACTCGGGAAAATAGCCACAACAGAAACATTTGCTACAGGAAATAATGGCTAATCTTTAGTTTTAAACTGGCAATGTTGCATGTATTTAATAAAAATGGCTGAGGACAAGCTATTAAAGACATACTGTTCACTGACTATACAGCATATCAGTATAGAAAATATAATCAACAATAGAGACCAAGTATTTTTAAATTAACACATATAAATGGGAATTTATCAAATTTGCAAAAAAGTATTCCACGATTTGACCCTCTCTAAATTGTATAAATACACTTAAGTATACCTAGAAACTAAAAATGAGTTCTTTAAATATAACATGGTAATTGATAATAATATAATATGAAGACGTTATACTGTGTAAAGCACATTATTTATGTCCTAGCTTATAGCATTCATTATTAGCTGCTGCTGATTAAATAAAATAATTGAGTAACTGCTATGTGCTATTGTAAGTACTATTGCATATATATCAATAGGTTAGTTATAAAGACAGGCAGTTTGTTCAAATAAAGTAAGGAGAGAATAACCATTTCTTTCCTTGCCAAAGCAGAGACTGTTTCTGATCATATTCTCACTGTGATTTTCCATCTTTTGTCTAGCTAACTTTGTCTCATATATCCTATGTTCTAAAAATATATATAATCTAAAATGCTAGACATTAACAGCAATTCTTTATTTATAGAAATATATACCTTAGGAAATACTTACAATTCTGAGTTTAATATTGTCTGTAATATATATATATATATGTTTTACTTTTCTTTTAATATCAATGCTGTAACTCCTGGCATTTATTACTTATTTTATCAGTTATAACTCACTTTCTTAATCTTCAATTTTAGTAAAATAAATCTTCTTCTAGGAAGAACAGTAATGAGATATTAAAATAGTAAATAATTTCAAATAATCACACTCTAATAAAAAAGCATCCTCATTTTGCATTTTATTTTCTTTGAGAACACAATGTAACTTTTTCCCACTCTGAGGAAAGAGAATTAACACATAAAATTCAAATATAGAATTATTTCCTTTTTTATTTATTTTATTTGATCATAATGTAGTGATTAAAAAAGTTTCTGAATCTATTTAATGGTTGGTACAGAAAACATTCCTTAAAGAATTAGAGAACAATAAGACAATAGAGTTATTGGGGCTCTTACCTTAATGATAAATTATATTCATTTGAAAATTATGCAAAAATTGATAAAAATCAGAATAGGAAAATCTAAGTTAAATTATTGTTTTATTTCTTTACCTGAACCCAAAGTTCTACAAAAGTGATAATTCAACAGATATGAGATAGTATCTTTTTTGTAATGATTTTTAAATATACCTTAGTTAGCTTAAATATATTAAAGATCAGTTAAAATTTGTTTGGTAAAGACAGTTTTTCAATCCTAGGAAAGACACAAAAAATAGTATATGGCAAAAAAGATGTGTTCAACCATTAAAAGCATCCTCACAAAAGGCAAAGTAATTAACAAAATCACAAAATAACCAGTGTTCCCAGAAATGAGCAATCTTCTAAAAGACCAACTCTGCGTTACTGGCAGAAAAATATATTCAGTGAAAACAAAAGAGACAGAAGCTAAATAAATTTTATCTGTGTAGGACTTTATTCTCTATATCAAATCCATGTTGGGTATCAGGTACTCATGACAGTATATTTATATGTTTGGGGGTTTAGGCAGCCACTTATAATGACTATATAAAAAGAAAGAATGTCCTTTCTTTTATAAAAACCAAAGCTCTCTCTTAAACCTCAAAATATATAATGTTACTACATTACTTGAGGTCTTTGGAAGAATATATATAAGAATTATGATGGCTATGTATTTCATATATGGTGGCACTATTTTTCCTATTTCCAATCTTTATTAAATTGGTTTGCCTTATGTTTTAGGTTTCTCCTTGGATTACAATTTCTTTGTAATCTCAGAATCATATGTGTCAGTTCTCCAATTGCCATGAAAATTATCATACTAAATATGTAAGCACTTTTTAATTGTATCAATTTTTCATTTTTAATATTTTCTCTAGATTTTATTGGCTACCATGTTTTAGAATACTGTCTTTATTACTTTCCATATTTAAAGAATTCTTTTTATCATATTTTAATCATAATGCATCTGTTAGAAATTTGATACATGTGTTTTACAGTTCTTGAAGGTCAATACATGCTCTTAAGTCATTTATGATCTGAGTTTTTGAGACATTTTAACATAGCAATATTTATTTAGATAATTTTTTTGCTAGTTTAGCTGAGAAAATAAATACTGAGTCAAAATGCTTTGTCAGGTTATTTGGAGAATAAAATAAAAATAGTTACTTATAAGTTATAAGCTACCTCATTCTGAAAAGGTTTTAAGATTGTAACAAAGATACATAAATTATGATAAAGGAAAAAAATAAGGAAATTGAGAAGAAGGAAAATAAGTTCAGGAAAAATTAGACTAAGCTAAGAGATAATGATATCAAAATAGCAACAACAACATGCACTAATGCTACTACTAATATTATGAATATTTATAAGGAGCTATTTAAAAAGCACTTAATTATAAGATATATTAAGATAAGATATATTACATATCTTTAATTAAAATATACAATGGTCTATATACTTTGCTAGAGGTATGTCAGAAATATGGCTCTAAGCTTTGGCCAGGCAACAGAGAAATAGATCAGTCATTAAGTTCATTATCCAAAAGATTAAGAAACAGGGAATGTGCCCAAGAAAAGCTCTCCTACTTCTGGTCCTCAGACCAGAGAATGGACACAGGTTAAAGGACAGTCCAGCTGGGCAGGTACCTGGGATAACAATCCATCATGGATGCTAACATAGTCCTGGAAATGCAACAAATTAGAATATTAGGAAATTATATTTACCAGAGGGGTTGTTCTTCTTTTCCCCTCCCCCACCCCAAGTCCTTTTCATGGAGGGTGTTGTGTTGAAGGAAGATATAGATATTTAGAGTATGTATGGATAGAACATAAGATTTCTAATAAATGTGCTCTAATAAGTAATATCTAAGTTGCCTCCAGAAGAGAATGGATTATTTAATAGTATGTATTTTTCCTTTTTGAGTGTGTATTGTGTATGTCAGAGAGGGAGAGTGATGTTGAGGAGATGAATTTTTCTAGAATTTAGACAAGTAGACCTCTTTCACATCCTTCCTCTAATTAGATCTCATCCTTGCCATTAAATATTGTACAAAATTTTCAAGATTACTAATTTAATGTTAAATATTAAATTACCTTTTTTAAATATGTATTTATTAGCCTGGCCCAGGTACTCACTTCTCTAGGTTCAGCCCTACCTGAGGAAATTTTTAATCATGGTTCGTTAAAAGGAGGACGCTGTTTAGCACAGCAAACATATCCTCTACAATCATGGAATATGGTAGTAGATTTTGTGTAATTGTTTTTTGTTTCTGTTCTTTTTTTCTATAATGTTCCTCAGTATAAGCCAATAGCAAAATATCAAAGTACAATTCAATAAAAATTAATCCTATGAAGGTGCAAAACAATGTCTCCAAAAACACAGTTTACCAAAATTTTGGATTGATGAATTCATAAAATGACTGCATCTCTTGGGAATGGATGGAAGGAGGCGTCTCCATAGAGCATGCGTTCTCCACAGGGACAATATGGCCCCTATGGAGATGAAGACAATCTTGTGGGGTGAAAAGACCTGAGATATTACAATGGTTTTTGCATCTCCAAAGGACTATTCTACATAAACAGGTATGCCGTATAGCTGTGGTATTAAAATGTCATGAGTGGCAAAAGTTTCTAGGAAAAAAAAAATGTGTAAAAGGGCTTATTAGAGAGACAGTAATGAAAAAAGGTTGAAAGACACTGACAGGGAGGATTGTCTCTCCACTCATGCTTTTGTTTGGAATTGGATGGCAAAAGTTTAAAGCATAAGAAAACAAATTTTGCGGGGCGCCTGGGTGGCTCAGTTGTTAAGTGTCTGCCTTCGGCTCAGGTCTGGGATCAAGCCCCGCATCCGGCTCCCTGCTCCGCGGGAAGCCTGCCTCTCCCTCTCCCACTCCCCCTGCTTGTGTTCCCTCTCTCGCTGTGTCTTTCTCTGTCAAATAAATAAATAAAATCTTTAAAAAAAAAAAAGAAAACAAATTTTGCTGTATTCGTTTGTCACTCACAGCAATAGAAAGAACCTATTTATCATTTTCTAGCCACAGTAATGGGAGGTAACTATTCATTACTTATTAGTTACATAAAAGGTAGACATTGAATCCCATTCTACATATGAAGAATAGACTACACCTTTGCTAAATAATCACTGCATATAAGTAATACAAATATATTGGAATATTATTGGCATCTTGATTAGAAGAGTCAAATTTTGCAAGGTATTGGAAAACCAATTAAGAACCTCACAGAAATAGATTTGTATTTCATGAGCTAGGGAGTTAATAGTAATGGCCAAGGTTGACACAGATCAGACAAAATCCAAATGTGAATATGACCTAGTCTCATTCTAAGATGGAAAGTCACTGTAAGTTTTTGCACAGCTGGCATATGTGAAACCAATCACTGGGCTCATTCTGTTGAGAATAAATTATAGGGTGCTAGCTAAGCACAAAGCAGAGAACAGAGATGTCTGGCACAATAATCCTGGGGAGAAAGCATGATCACTGAACCATGATGGTGGTAGCAGACCTGGAGGTTTCTAGATATATTTTAGTGGTAAAACCAATAGGATTTCTTAATGAAATGAATGTTGTATGTAAGAGAAAAAAAAGTCAAAGATGACTTCAAGGACTATTGGAGATGTTTTGTCAAGATGGGTAAAAATGTAGGAAAAGAAATATGGTGGGGCAGAGGGAAGGTTTACTTTAGCTGTCTAAGTGGAAATAGTGGTTAGTGATTAGGTAGTCAAGTAAATTAAAGACTTATATTTGAGAGCTTTCAGCATTTAAAGCCTTGAAACTGTATAAGATTACTTAGGGATGAAGAGAGATAAAGATACTGAAGTACTGAGTCCTGGGGCATTTTAAGTTCAAAAAGTTGAAAAAATGATCGGGAACCAGTAAGGAAACTCTGGATAGCAGCTTGTGAGGGAGGAGGAAAATCAAGAGAAACTGGTGCCCAGAAATCCGAGGAGGAGAAAGTGATCAACTGTATTAATGCTGCTAAGAGATTAAATAAGGACTGACTCCTGGAATAAAAACATGAAAGTCATTGGTGACTTTGACAAGAGCTTTTTGATAGAGTTTTGGGATGAAAACCTGATTGAAGCAAATTCAAGACAGAATTTGAAATGGTGAAGATGAACAAATTATCTATTGAATTTTGCTCTAAAGAAAATCATAGAACCACACAATAGCGGCAAGGAGAGATTTTCCTTTTTTTTTTCTTTCTTTGTTTTCCCTTAAAGATGGGCACTATTGCTGAATACTTGTATACTGAAGCAAAAAAAATCAAATAGGAAAAAGTAAAATGATGACGCAGCAGAGAAAAGAAAGAATGGTTGAGGCAATACTCGGGTTAACAAGAGGTGTTGGAACTGGCTCACACATGGAGAGTGGCTCTTAGATAAGAACACAGAGTTCATTCAGGTTATTAGGAGGGACAGCAAGGCCCTCCTTGCTGGGAGGAGCAAGCCTCCTTAAATTGCTTAGTGTTGGCAATTTAAGGAAGGAGAAGAGCAAAATAGCTGTCAAGAAGAGAAGAATGAGGGCGCCTGGGTGGCTCAGTCGTTAAGCGTCTGCCTTCGGCTCAGGTCATGATCCCAGGGTTCTGGGATCGAGTCCCACATTGGGCTCCTTGCTCGGCAGGAAGCCTACTTCTCCCTCTTCCACTCCCCCTGCTTGTGTTCCTGCTCTCGCTATCTCTCTCTGTCAAATAAATAAATAAAAAATTGAAAAAAAAATTAAAAAAAAATAAAAGAAGAGAAGAATGAAAGGTATTAGGAAAACCTAGTGGAATGGCCCAGCAGCACTGCAGTCCTCCTTGAAGTGAGTGGTCCTGAATTCAAGGTGTTGTAACCAGTCTTAAAGTTGGGTATTTTTCTCTAGCCACCTTTAGCTTCGGGACTGTAGGCATAGATGTAAGTGGACAGTTGGACTTAATCCATGATATATCCAAGTGAGTATAATGAAGTAAGAGAAGCAAAGAAAATGGGGGTTCTACACACAGGAGTAAGTATAATATGTGGCTGTGGGATTTAAGCTACATATGAAGAAATCAAGAGAGAAACATAGAAAAAGTGGTAAGATCAGTGGTTTATGGTTTCTGGTGGGTCAAAAAAATTTTAGGAGTCAGAGTACTAAAAAAAACGAGAAAAGATAGGCAGTGGTCAGAGACTAGAGTCTTTGATATCATAAAAATAGCAATAATAAAGTTAGAGTAGAATCATAGGAAGGACAACAAAAATGAGGAGAGTTTTTGAAGGCACTGAGAGGACAGGGCAATGTAAGGATCATCTACATGTGTATTGAAATCAACAAATGTATGACAGAAGTAGTTCTGGAGACAGTCATCTGGGCTCTTAACTCCTCAAGGAATGAGTAGAAATGATCCAGGGGATTGGTAGAAAACTTTAAAAAGGGACAATGAATGAGAGAAGCAGATGATATGTGATTCTAAGCAGGGCTTTTTGGGCAAGAAAGAAGGAGAATACTATGGAGGCATCAAGAAGCAAGAAGGACAACTACCCTGCCACCAGGCCCAGTGTCCAGAGGGGGTCTGAACAAACTCCAGGAGAAGCAATTAGAGCAAGGTTTCAAATGCATTAAGAAGGGGAAGGAGTACCTGGGTGGCTCAGCCAGTTAAACGTTTGCCTTCAGCTCAGGTCATGATCCCAGGGTCCTGGGATCGAGCCCCATGATCAGTGGGGAGTATGCTTCTCCCTCTGCCCCTCCTCCCTGCTCGTGCTCTCTCTCTCTCTCAAAGAAATAAATAAAATCTTAAAAAAGGAAAGAACAGGAAGGAAACATTCAGTGAAGAGATGAACACTATAGGAGACTTTGCTGATGACTGGCAATGAATTCCAGAGGGCAGAGTGGGAAGGTTTTTCGAGTTAAGTATCGATAGAAATGGAGTCAGAAAATGGAGCACCCGGAACTGTATTAATCAAGGATTCCTGGACTTCTTTTGGTTAGTGCCATAAATGCGACCTATGGGCATGATTAGACCTGAGGGTCTCCAGGCAAATAGTGTTGGGGAGATGGTAAATGTTGGGGATGGGGATGCACAGAGAGATCTTGGCAAGAGCACATAGAGTTCTTCTTGTATTCATGCACATAGTACAACAGAAATCTGTATTTAATCCGAGTTTGGATTTGGCCATGTGAGGAGCATAGAGGGAGAAAAAGGCTAAGTATAGATAAGGAAGTGGTTTTAATTAGGAATCTGAGGGAACTTTGGACATGAGTGGAATGAGTGATAAACAAGCAATAGGTTGAATGGGAGGTCCAGGTGGGAGATGGTGAAAGAAATGGTGGAGTCGGGAGGAGATCTGAAGGAATAAACTAGAAAAATAAGAGTTAGTGGTCAGAAAATAAATGCTTAAAATTAAATTTTTATTTTTTTTTGCAGTTATTAGTCATATCAAGAATTGTGAGGATTCTAGGCCTCTTTGTGTGTCAGAAACACTTTGGCAGACTGTAAATCTCTTGAGAATGCTGCAAATAATGCTTTCACATACATAAAATATAATACATAGAATTAAAGGAAAACCAAGTATATTGAAATACATTTATAAAAATATCAAGGAAGCAAATACATGTTTATTATATTTATTAACACATTAGTGTATTTATTAGCACATTAATTTTTATTATTATTTATTTATTTATTTAAGAGAGAGAGAGAGAGCACACAGAGGGAGAGGCAGAGGGAAAAGCAGACTCTCTGCTGAGCAGAGATCCTGACGTGGGGCTCGATCCCAGGACCCTGAGATGACCTGAGCTGAAGGCAGACGCTTAATACAGTGAGCCACCCAGGCCCCTTATAAGCACACTGAAAATAAGAACTAAGATCAAGTCTAATATCATATTTTTGAAGAAGTGATAGTGTAACAGCTGAAATATTATATAAGAATATCTGTGGATGTTACTGGTGATAGTGATTTATTGCTTCAATTCATATTTGAAGGGATAATGAATTTGATTTAAAAATTAGTGAAAATTACCATTTATTTTTTCTCATTCAAGTTTCAGGGAGCACTCGGGTTCTAATTCACACTCAAGTCTGTGAATTCTGTCTGGGCTGTGATCATGAACAGGTGACAAGATCATCAAGAAAGAAGAATTAAGAGGCCAGGGCATTGGAAGGATCATCTATCTACACAGATGTTGATATCCAAAGAATTCACAACTTTCGGGCACATCTGGACTTTGAAGCATCACCTATGGGCTAAGGGTCTCCAAGCTAGTCCTCTGTAACACTCTTCCTGCTTCTTATGGCCTGGTGCCTAAGGCTGGTGATTTGCTTTAGAGCTGAGAGTCAATTTTATAGGCCTGGACTGGTAGGTTATCGAAGAAAGACAACTAGCTGGAGAAATTCATACACTTGGAACATGTTCTAAATGATTTATTTCCTCTTGGTCTGGCTCATTTTGCAGAAGGTGACTGTAAAAAGTGCCTCTGGAATGTCTTTTGTTTCACTGCCTTGCTCTCATACTGTGAATAATCTACTGAGGGGCCTGCTTCTAGCCTTACCTAACTTTGGGAAGTACTTTGAGATGTAAACATTCCTTTCATAAATCACTAAAGCTGGTCCCTAAGGTAGTATCAAATGGACCATTTTAATATGTTGATATATCACTTTCCAGTTTAAGTGCTTTATATTCCTTCTTATTATAGCATTAAAGGTTTCCAGTTCTATTTGTGAGAGATTCCCAGGGATTTAGTTTTAACAATGACAAACTCACTTTCTTTTCTAAGTAGTTTTAATATTTGTGTTACTGTGGGCAAATATCAAGCCTCCAGAGCAAAAACTTAAAATTCAACTCTCTTTCTCAGCACCAACAATTATCTTTATATTTTCCTGAGAAGGTTACAAATTTCAACATAGCCTATAATGGTCCAAAGGAAAATTAATTTTGAAATGGTGTTTTGATGGCTGATGTGTATATCATTAAAGATAATATAATTATTTTAATTCACTTATTTGTTGCTTTTATTTAAGGAGAAAATATAAAACAATATCCCATGATTTGAGGGGAGGTACCTTAGGATTATAGAGTATTTCCACTCCATTTGTGTGTAGAGAATAGATATCTTAATGTACTTTTTATGCCACTAATGTATTGAGCCTACTAATAATTAGTTATACATATAAGATATGCCACTGCACAAGATTATTCATTTTCTCATTACCAATTTATTGATGCAAAATATTATGACCCATCATAAAATTTGTTGAAACTTTATAACTATATTCCACAAAGCTTGGAATTATGCAAACAAGATGAAAAAATAGATTACTATTTAGTAAAACTGGAATTTTGTTCATATCTAAAATTCAGAAAAATAAAGCTTATCTTTGAATGAAGGTATCTCTCTTAGGACCATTAGTTCATTTTCTGAAACTTCTTCTGTGTAATTACATTTCAAAAATGATAAATTCCTCCCTCCACCAACCCCCAGTTTGTTCTCTATTGTTGAGTCGGGGGGGGGGGGGGGATGGGGTAAATGGGGGAAGGGTATTAAGAGGGCACTTATTCTTTTTTTTTTTTTTTTTAAGATTTTACTTATTTATTCAACAGAGAGAGAGACAGCGAGAGAGGGAACACAAGCAGGGGGAATAGGAGAGGGAGAAGCAGGCTTCCCACTGAGCAGGGAACCCTATGCAGGGCTTGATCCCAGTGCTCAATCCCAGGACTCGATCCCAGGACCCTGGGATCATGATCTGAGCTGAAGGCAGACGCTTAATGACTGAGCCACCCAGGTGTCCCAGGAGGGCACATGTTATGATGAGCACTGGGTATTGTATGTAAGTGATGAATCACTGAATTCTACTCCTGAAGCCAATATTGAACTGTACATTAACTAACTAGAATTTAAATAAAAATTTGAAGGAAAAAAATGATAAATTCCTTTAACTTTCAACTGTTCTTTTCTACAGCAGTTACTTTATATAGGAGTCCCTTTTCATGCTAGGTTCCTTTAGCAATACTCTTTCCAGATTCTACCCTCCTAGTATAACTTTCTAAATTTAGAAAACACCACTAAATGCAGCCTTTGAGGGAAAGGGGTTGTCTCACAGATTTGGGTACTGTAGAGTATCTAATCTAAAATACAAAACAAAGCAAAAACATTTACAATTTTCCCATGATAGTAATTACTTAAACTGTTCCTTAAACATTTCTATTTATCCATTTAAATATTCTTTAACAGTGGTAGTGCTAAATATATATGTTTAATGATAAACCTGTGTTTACTGACTTTGGATCATAGTTCTCTCAATTTGATATAATCCTTGGTAATTTGTTCAACATTATTAATCCTTGTTTTAATCTCAAAATTCACATTGATTACCATTCCTTATTACTTCAGTAAAAACAATCCTGCTTAAATTGTCTGCTCTTGAAGCTAACTTTGTATCTTTCCTGTAACTTTTCATGCCTCTACTGTACTTTTATGAAGCTGTTCTTTGACCTACTTTCCTCGTCTTCATTTTTCTGTATCCTCATTTATTTATTTTATTTATTTACCTTATTATTCACCTTGTTACTTAACTTTTGATATTAAATAGAAATCCTTTTCTATCTCCTTGCCAATACACTCTCCAGTTTTTGCTCAGATGTTCACTCCCCAAAGAAAGTTTTACCATCCCCAGACCTGAGATAAATCTTGATCACTTTGAGCAAATGGCATTTTACTAGTTTAACAAACCCAATTCTAGACAATATGGAAAAGATTTTCTGAGACTCTCTGGTAAAGGTCCTTCATTTTAAGATGGAGCTTGAATGGAGACAGACCCCTTCTTCCTTGGACATTATAAGGTCTGCATGCAATAATTCCTAGTTCTGCTGTAGCCATATTATAACCACAGAGAGGACGAGCCTTAAATGAACTTGATTCTGAGACATCTCATGTGGAGATGCAGGGGGTTGGGAGGAAATTTTTGAGATGCTGATTTCACTAAGGCCTAAAGACCACCTATTTCTTAAGCAATTTTGAGCTGAGGGTTTGTTACTGACAGCTGAAAACATTTTAATAGATACAAACTCTCCACTCAGCTATTTAAATTATTCTGTAACTAGAAGTAATGAATCCTTGTTTCCCTTGATCTCCTATATTAACACACAAGCTGCCAACTTTGGGCAACGCCAACAACCATCTGCTATCTCTCTATCCAGGCTGGTATGAATTGCAGATAGTTACATAATTATGCCACTTGGTTCTCTGACAAATTTGTAATCTGACCTCAGCTGTTTTCTCAGTTTTGTTAGATGATGACTCTTCTTTTCTTTTTTAAATCTATCTCCACCTGGATGACTAATGGACATAGCATGAACTGGCACGTCAAAATTTGAACTCCTTATTTTCCTCGATCATCTATTTTTAGCAGATGATTCTGTTAAAGTAGATTATTCTGTTGGCCATTTCAGTAGATGATTCTGTTTGTTAATCTAAATTCTTTGAATTATGCCAAGTCCTCTTTCACATCCCTTATCAAATCATCAGAAAATATTGTTGGGTCTTGTTCCAAATAAATCCTGACTATATTTCTCACTTCTACTGTGACCATACCTGTCAAAGCTGACTTCATCTCTTGCTTGGACTATCACCTTTTGGCTTCTAATTGCTCTCCCTGTTTCTAGAAATTCACAGAGATTTTTTCCCCCCACCATTCATGAGATTTCTACTTCCTTCCAATGAACAGATAAAATAAGACTTGTAAAATATAAATCTGATCATGCCATTTCCCATCTTAAAATGCTTCAATAGCTTCTCATCATATTTAAGTAAAATCCAAATTCTTTAAGCAGGACCTGGAAACCTTGTGATGATTCAGGTTCCATCTACTTTTCTACCTTAATTTTGTCCACTCTCCCCCTGCCTTGCTCAACCCCAATAACATTGGTCTCCTTGCTGTTCCTTGAGAATCCAAACATATTCCTAGAATAGGGTTTTGTATTGTTCTAATAGGAGTACTTGTCCTCCAGATAACTGCATGGACCATTCACTCACTTCATTTGATTCTCTTTTCCAGTGTTATCCCATCAGAGCAAGCCATTCCTTCCACTCATATTGAAAACACAGCCCTTGCTGTCTTCCATCACTATTTACCCACCTCCCTCTGCTTTACTTTCTTCTTCAGATATTATCACTCTCTGTTGTTATATATTGATTGATCTTGCCTCCTCTCTTTAGAATGCAAGCTCTGTGAGGTTGGCTTAGAGAAATAAGACCTCCACCCACACTCTTTTATGGAAGTTTTTCTCTCGAAATTATCAATAACTTTGTTATGGGCTGAATTTTGTCCCTTCAAATCCCATGTGGAAGCCCTAACCCCCAGTACCTCAGAATCTGACTGTATTTAGAGATAGTCATTAAAGAGGTAATTAAGTTAAAATAAGGTCATTAGGGTCAGCTCTAATCCAGTATGACTGGTGTACTTATAAGAAGAAAAATCAGGACACAAACACACCCAGAGGGAAGACTACATGAAGATAGGGAGAAGACAGCCATCTATAATCCAAGGAAAAGGGCCTCAGAAGAAGCCAACCCTACTGACATCTTGATCTCAGCCTTCTAACCTCCAGAACAGTGAGAGTAAATTCTATCGTTTAAACCGCCCAGTCTGTGGTACTTCATTATGGTAGCCCTAGCAAGCTAATACACACCTGTAAAATGACAACTTCAGTAAACTTTCTTACTCCTCCACTTCTTCAACCCCATTTTAACTTTTACAACTTTGAAATAAGTTATGTAAATTAGTATTTTAAAAACTATAATTTAACAACAACTACTACAACAGAACACCTGCATACTTAGCAGTCAATCAAAGACATAACATTGTCACCACCCTATCAGCCTCTTTCTGATTGCCCTCTGCCCTCTCACAAGGCAATACTGTACCGAATTTTGTGTTAATCATTCTCCTTTTTGGGAAGTTTTACATGTCATATGTATACCTCTATAAACACTGCCTCATTATTTTCTTTTTTTGGACTTCATAAGTGGACTTAAATTGTATCTATTATTCTATGGCTTGTTCACATGCAATAAATATTTGAAGTGTTTTATAATGAGAATTCATTATTTTGCATAAAAATGAACCATATTTATCTAGCATAATTAACACTGAAATGCAAGCTTGAAAAAATATTTGCTACAAATATGGCATGGAAATGTTAATAACCTTGCTTTATAAATTGATCATAAAATGTTAAGGAAAATCATTAACATTAAACAGAGAAAAGAACATCAACAGACTTCCAAGAAATGAATATATAAGTAGCTATTAAATATATTAATATACTCATCTTAATAGTAATTAAAAATAATAAAAATTTTGAGAGAGTGTTTTTGCTTAATTAAAAAGAATTTCTGAATACTAAAATGCTAGTAAAAATTCTTTAATGATAAAATATGGGCATTGCTGTTTGGATAGCAATTTGGCAATTATCAAATATTTGCCAAGTCTTTGAAAGGTTCTGCCTTCTAATCCAGTAATTTTACCTCTAGGAAACTTTTCTAAAAAAATTGGAAATTCTGAATAAAAGGTTTTATATACATTATGATCTTGTCATAACCCTGAAAAAGAAAATGTGGAGAGTAACTAAATGTAGTAGCCACATTGTTATCTGTGATTATTGGTGATCGAGTGGTATTAATCATTATTTTCTGTATCTTGGGTAAATCCCCTTTTAGATATTTTTGTGATATAGCTTCAGTAATTACAGATTTTCTTGTCCTATAATTTTAATGGTGTTTCTAATAATATGAATTTCTATATCATGAAATCAATTCAGAAGTGAAGAGCCATTTTACTTATTTTCTTTAACTTCTTTTAACATTTCCAAAAATCCAGGTTTGGCTGGGGTTTTCTTGTTAGTTTTGATATTATCATGTAAACATACTTATTTTTGGAGAAAGTGTGCTGCGTTTCTTCTAGGAATTTCAGCAGCATTTCTTGTGCTTTCTCTGTTCGAATTCCGTCTGTCTCTGAGGTAAAAGGGTGATATCTACACTTCCTAGATGCTCTTGCCCGAGAGTCAGGGTGGGGAACTGGAAGGGCATGGAAACACAGAAGGCACTGCTGTTCTTGCAGGGAGGGGCAGGGCTCTGGGCCTCTAGGGTGTCTGAGGTACTGGGGGTGCCGGTGCCCTCAGGGCTTCCCCTGTGGTTCCCCCACTTGGATGCTGCAGGCAGATGGACCACCAGCAGGGGTTCCTTACAACTGCAATTTCTTGTTTTTCTCAAAGCCAGCAGACATTCACTCTAACAACTCCTACAAAAGGTTTTGTTTTCTCTTTTAAGGACCTAATTCAATACTTGATTAAACTATCCAGATACATTTCATCTTTCCCGAAAGATCATCATCTTTCAGTGAAAGAGGAGAGAAAAGGAAGAACTTTAGAGAAAGCTATCGGTTGATCCTATGAGCTAGATTTTATCAGAAACTAGTTCAAACACTACAGAATTGATCAGAGATCCATAATATATTGACTAGTACAATGGTGAATTCGCTCCCCATCACAGATAGTGTTTAAACTGAGGCTGAGAGAATATAAGCCGTGAATGTCTCGCGGGGAAGTCCAACCCTTGGAAAGGAGTCAAACAAGATGATCTAGACATTTTTCTCCAGCAACTTTATTATTTTGCTTTTCCAATCTTTTTATTACTAAATCTTACATATTTTGATAATTCATATAAGAAACATTCTAAAATGTACATTTTCCTCTCGGAAGTGTATAAAATGTCTCCCTATCCATTCTTTAGTCATTAGTCCTGGAAAACGTCTGGTAATTTACTTTGCATCTTAGAGCAGTAAAAAACTTAAGTTATCCCATAAATTGATTCTTTCTGGAAGGGAAACTGCCTATTCTGATGGGCTGTCAGACTTGCTCTCTTCTTACCAACTCTCCTTTGTTCCACCCCACTGTATTGTCTACACTACACCAAAAATGATCTTCAATCAGGTTGCATCACTCATCCCTGTATGAGTGTAATGTATTCCACTGAGGCGTTTCCCAACCTAATTATTTCTAAGTCTAAATAGATGAAGAAAATAATATGTTGGGATTGTTGTGTTAATTTCCTAGTAGCTAAAAGAAACCTTGGAGAAGATCTAGGAAAACCCAAGTTAGTTTAGATGCAGAGGTGTTATCTTTAAGTCAAATTCAGAGATGCACAAAATATTATTTTGTTCAGATAATTTCTCCTCTATTTCCATGCTCGTTACAAAACTAGAAGTGTTAAGTACAGCTGTAATGTTGGAAAAGATTTTAAGTTCAAAGTTAATGAAATCTGAATTAATTTTATTTTATTATTTTTATTATTTTAGAGAGGGAGACAGAGAGGGTGGGGAGGGGCAGAGAGAGAGAGAGAATCTTCAGCTGGCTCCCTGCCCAAAGGAGAGCCCAACGTGGAGCTCGATCTTACAACCCTGAGATCATGACCTGAGCCGAAATCAAGAGTTGGCTATTTAACCGATTGAGCCACCCCAAGTGCTCCTAGAGGTAATTTTAAATGTAAGCTGTTTGTCAGCCTAGAAATACATAGGCTGAATTTGTCCACTTGAACTCTCAAATTGATCCCACACAGAACATAGCAAAGGAAAACAAGCTATTTGATTACTTCAGAATAGTTGGAGAGATAGCATTTCCTAAATAATAATATTTGATTGTGCCATAATCACAAATATGTGTTTTTAAAGTTATGATGATGGACTTATAAGAATGGGTTAGTGTACAAGATTAGATGTTCAAAATAACTTCGGTTTTTGAAATGTTTACAGAAGTACCTGCAAACGGGATGATGTCAATACAGCATTTTGATTTCATAATGTATGGATTAAATCTAAACATCCCAACTATCCTCTTAGTCTTTTTATACTGCACTACTCACTTAGGTACTAGAGAAGGGA
This sequence comes from Neomonachus schauinslandi, assembly GCF_002201575.2. NCBI lineage: Eukaryota > Metazoa > Chordata > Mammalia > Carnivora > Phocidae > Neomonachus > Neomonachus schauinslandi. The sequence continues at coordinate 70,976,721 of NC_058407.1, forward strand.
ACCTGTGAGTAATGGAGTTAACATCTAAAGGTTGCACCTAGAGAATGGCTTCCTAGCCCTTCCTCTCCTGCTACTGGGAAGAAGAGGACAAAGTGAAAACATAAAATGTGTTTTTCATCAGTGTTTAAATCAGTGGCTTTGGTTATATAGTCTAACTTAATAACGTGGAGTTACCAAAAGTAGTAGGTTAAATGATGAGATTACATCATCTCTGGTAACATCAGAATAAATTACAGATTTATTAGAAGCTACAAAATCAAAACAATGAGTATAGAGCAACTTTAAATCAAATGGAAAAGATGCCTTGTTCTTTTAGAACCCACCCTAGACTTCACCACTGCCCTCTTTCCAGTCCAGTCCAGACCATCAACATCTTTTAATCATTCTATAATAATAACCTTGTAACTCATCTCCTTACATCTTTCTTCCCTACTATATATATTTTCCACAATCACCGAAGTGATTTTTCAAGTGCAAAGATCTGATCATGTTACTCCTACCACCTTAAAGTTTTCAAATGATTATGACTTGCCCTTAGGAAGAAGTCTGGCCTCTAAAATGCTCTTAAAAGTCTTTCTTGATTTGACCAAGATATCTGTTGTCTGTTTAAAACTAGAAAGAAAAATAAAAGCTCAAAATATACACATTCATACAAATAATGAATTGTATGCTTCTTGAGGATATTTAGTTATGATCACAGATGCTTGATAATCTAAATTCTAAAATTTATAGTGAATATGTAATAAGGCAAACTAGCTTATTAAAACTGATATTCAAAATATTTTGTAGCTATTTGCACTTTCTTAATTTAGCTCACACTGATAAATGAAAACAAAAGATTCTTAAAAGACAATATGGAATTTCTTAGGGATAGTATATTTCTGATGAATCATTTGTGCTGTTATATTTGCCTAGATGTGAGCTGTAAATATCTGATAGGGAATGATGTATTAAGACAGCAGTAACAGTGTTCAGGTCAGAGAGGAGTGGAGAAGCAAGCTACCATGTCTAATAATTTTCTAGACTATCTCTCATATGAAGTCTTAAGCTTTGTAAGAATCAAATTGTGGATTAGCACATGGCATAACACAAATCATGTGCTTAATGGGGAAGTATATCAACATTCTAGACAAATGAACTGTAATTTAAGTTACCCAAACTGTTCTTATAACTAAATTTTATTCTATGCAGAAATCATAAATTCATTTAACAATTATTTGTTAAAACACTGTTATGTGCCAAATATGTCCCCTAGGAACTGGGGATTCAAAGGTTAAAGAAGTCAGACAAGAGCTTGTTCCCATGAAGCTTATGTTCAAGTAAGGATGGAGATAGACAATAAGCAGTATAAATTAATAAGTAAGATAATTTTGAATAGTTACAAATATTATGAATAAAAGAGTGACATAGAATAGGGGGCTTTCTTAAATTGCTGTTCATACAAATCTTCTCTGAGTAGGTAACATCAGAGCAGAAAGAAAAATGACAAGAAGGAACCTGCCATGCCAAGATTCAGAGAATTCTAGGTAGCAGCAAGAACAAGTACAAATGGTTCAAGGTCAGGATAACATTGGTGCACGTTCAAGAAGAGAAAGAAGATCAGTGGAACAAAGATGAAATCACTTAATTGAGACAAGAGAGTTTGGCCAGATTATTATAGAGCACTATAGGCCATGGTGAGGAAATTAGATTTTATCCTATGGGATGTCTTTCTAAGCAGAGAATTGCGTGATTTGATTTATGTATAAGAAGATCCCTTTGGTTGCTGAATAGCGAATGGAGGCCAAAACCGGAAGTCAAGAGAATCATTAGAATCACAGTAGGGCCAGCAAGGGATACTAGTGATGTGGAATAGGACAGATGTGGAAATTTAGGCATTTAATGTATATTTATTGAATGAATAAATAAATGAGTGAATAAATGAACAGCAGATGCTATTATTAACATTAAAATCTAGCAATGTACTTTCTTCCTGACTACATATTTTAGTCATGAAAATAGAAACTAGGGAAAGTATTAAGTCTTTTAAATTTATAAGAAAGCCTAAAATTTCTGTTTGCATTTACATGTTTCTCTCATTACAAATAATTTAAACAATTTGCAAATAAACCTAAGTTAAGAAAATTTTAGAATGGTATTATCCACCAAACATCTGACATTTCCTAATGTTAATTGTATAGTTTCTTTGTACAGTCATAGTTAGAATAAGAAATAAGTAATAGAAATTCTGCCTTAATAAGAACGTTGTCCATTAGTTGGCAAAAAAGGGGAACTATTCTGAATATATTTGAGTTTTCTAAAAAAAAAAAGCATACTCTGTGCCTTCTGTACATGGGCTATTTCCACTGGGCTGTCAGAGGGTAACCGTGGTGTGCTGCGAGTGGTCCCTACCGCCTCCCAACAGCCAACTGCTAATTTTTTTAGGAAATTTATGAACAAGTTGTTAAAAACCACTGTTATTAAAATTGAAATTACATAAAATTCTTAATTAATGAGAAAGTCTAAAACACAGGGAGTAAATTCTCAAAACTCATCACTTCCTAATTATTTTACTGCATTTTAATGTTATCAATACTCTTAAGGTTATGCCTATAACACAACATTACTGCATTAATGGTGTGTTACTCAGCATCTCTTCTTGGCTCCACACTGAGTGATGTCATGTGGGAAGTTTGAAATCAGACATGATGGAAATATTTACACCACAGAAATTGGCAAATGAAACCAGGGCTCCCCTTACCCCAGGAGAGCTTGTTGTTTCACTTTAACTGGCACGTCACTAGTTATACCTATGCTGATGCTCCTGTCACTACTTCAGCATCTCCAGCTACAAACTTCTGTAGTCTAAACCCATGAAATTGGGTTCAGCTCCACATTAGGGATGATAAATGAAGAGTAAGGAAATGAAGAGAGCAACAGTGGGTTATGACAGACTTCTTGACAGGGAAGGTCAGTTTTCAAAAGCAATTTACTGGGTTAGTTTGCACCTCACCACCCTTGAAATAATGTCCACATTTCCCTCTCATTTCCTTTAGTGGAACAGCCTGAGTTAAGTGTGAAACTATTGAAAGTGTGTGCTATCAAAGTTCAGAATGTAGAAAGTGTTTTAAAAACAAAAAGATGCCATTTTCTCCTATCAAATTAGTAATGGCTAAAAAAGAAGAGACTAACATCCGAGTAGTGCAGTGGGAAGATTAATTTATAAAAAATGTATTCAAAATAGCATTTTATTATAGTGAAAACTGAAATGGGTAGATAAATTTTGTACATTTGTTTGAGAGAATATTATGTATAATTTTAAGTGATTTACAAAATTTTGAATGACATGGGGACTGACTGTTCATGTAACATGATTCATAAAAGTGGGATATAACATGATACATTTAATAGAAACAAAACTATAAAATTACATATGTTTATAAGAGAACTAGAAGTAAATTCCACTGAACATTAATTGTAGCTACTTTAGACTATTTGGAATATGACTGATTTTTTTTTCCTTTCAAATTTTGGTAATTTCCAAAATTTCTAAAGAGACATTATAATAATGTCTAAACTAAAAAAAATTCAATGTAAATTAAATTTATGAGAAAACCTATTTAAACAATTTGTAAATAAATCCAAACTTAAATAAGAAAATTCTAGAATGGTACTATTCACCAAATATTTGACATTTCCAAGTGTTAATTCTACAGTTTCTTTGTTCAGCTAGGGTCAGACTAAAAATTTTAGCATTCAAGAATTGATTATTAGTTAAATATCTAACATATTCATCTATTTATCTATAAATCAGCATTGTTTTATAAATCAGTTATTCTTCTCTTTAATTCAGCATCTCGTAGAATTTCAGAGTCTCATAAAACTCTCTAACATCAATTTTAATTCATTATAATTAGACTATATCATGCAGGGTGAGAAAAAAGTATGAACATTTAAATAATAGAGTTCTACAAATCCCAAAAAGAGAGGAGGTCACTGGCTCAAGTATTTATTTTGGATTAGCCAGTGCTGTGAGAAATAGAGTTTGCAGAAAAAGGACACATATGCTGAGGCACAGAGAGAGATGGTAAAGGAAGGAGCTACCATCTACTGTCTTTCTATTTTATTACTATATTAATATGTGTAGGACAAAGAAAAAGGAGTTTAGAGAGTATTAATAGTAGTCCAGTGAATTTCCTTTTGTTATAAGAGAAGTTTGGATATTATTATCTAATGGTCTAGTGTTATGTAAAACTATAATGCATTATGGTATTTTTAAAAAAGATTTTATTTATTTATTTGAGAGAGAGAGAATGAGAGAGAGCACATGAGAGGGGGGAGGGTCAGAGGGAGAAGCAGACTCCCTGCCGAGCAGGGAGCCCGATGTGGGACTCGATCCAGGGACTCCAGGATCATGACCTGAGCTGAAGGCAGTCACTTAACCAACTGAGCCACCCAGGTGCCCCATTATGGTATTTTTTTAACTGAAGTATAGTTGACACACAATGTTACAAGTATACTACATGGTGATTCAACAAGTATGTATGTTATGCTATGCTCACCATAAGTGTAGCGACCATCTGTTACCATGCAATGCTATTACCATACCTGCATTATGGTATTTTAATTATGCTTTGTCATCCAGATAATAATCAAAAAGCATGAGGTATGTTTAAAAGTTACTTTTGTGATTTATAATGGAAGAAATACCAAGTTTCAGGACATCCTTGACATTTCAAATTTACCTAGGAAAACATTGACACTGGTGTGCATATCAATCCTACCTTTACTCTTGAGAATCTATATGGTCTAAAAACTTACAAGTACTTAATGGAAATGTGTCTCAAATAATTGGCTTACCTGAAATTTTGACTTGAGACACTACTCCATCTCCTCCATCACTGTGTGCACGAACCTCTACAACATACTCTCCATCCCTGGGGATTGGGACTTCTATGGAGTGTTTATGAGTTGAATACAGCTTGCCATCATGCTGGCCATCAGGTCTATAGAGTACCTGAAAAAGTGCCAAAAGATGTATATTTAATAAAGTGGACTAATGAGCCAATGCCAAAACACTAAAACCATAATAAAAATGCTTTAGACTTTTATTAGTAATAAAAAAATTTTAGGAACTATGTGTAACACTAGCTGGAAAACTCATTTTTAATTCACAAAAGTTGATTTCACCTATTTTTTAGGGTGATCCAAGCGGAAGTTCCTTAAGCATCTTTTTTTTTTAAATGTCCTAAAATAAGGAGAGGGAAAAATGTGCGGTTTTTTTTCTTACAGAATAGGTATAAAATGAGGGCTCTTTCAACATATTGAAGTCATCTTAAAACACTGCCTCACAATTTAATTTTTTCACATTATTCCTAAAATTTGGTATCCAATAAAAGATGTGTGATATAGGGAATATATGGAAATAATCTTTTTTCCTTTTTATGTTCATTTATGGAAGGTAACTCAATACATCAGTTTGCTGTGCATTAGGCAACACTATCTTAATCACTGCCAAACAAAAATGGATTCTTTCTCCTCTTTATGCACTGATTATTTTAACAACTCTATTCCTTAAAGCAGTTATTCTACCTATCTTGTTCAGTTGACATAGCATTTTTGTAGAATTCACTCAAGATCTTTGCACATTTCAAAATTTAACATGGTACTATGTCATTTGATTCTGCTGTATAGCTAGAATAGGAAAGCTGAAAGGTTTTGGTACAACAAACCTCAATCAAGTCCAAACATCAGTCACTTTTTGTAAGAATAAAGCCCATGTGGGGAATAATCCAGTAATCTTTTACATACCTTATATCCTGTCACTGTCGATTCATTTGATAGTGCGACCACATGATCCCAGGTGATTATGTAGCGTGAACCAGACCTTACGGAACTGATGATCCTTGGCGGCTGGCTTGGAGCTATGGAAAGTAATAATATGCAAGTGACAGCCACCGTCTCCAACTTCAGTTCTGCAAACTGCCTCAAGTCAGTCATGATAATGATGTGACAACAAGAGCTAATTTTGATGAGTGCTTACTGCATGCCATACACTAGACTAAGCACTTTATATCCTTGGGTTCATTAATGTACCCATGGCCCTGTGAGGTAGGTAATATAACTATCTTTTATTCTCTTGTCATTATTCTTTACTTAGGTTTCTTTTCCCACCAGCCTTTTGTAACTGCTGTTTTCAAGGTCATCAATCACCTCCAGTTGGCCAAATCTAATGTCACATTTTATTCTTTCAGATTTAATACTTTTGCAGCATTCCACAGAGTTGACCTTCTAATCGCTTTCTGAATCTCATTCTTTTCTTAAATTCATGTTCTTTTAACATCTGGGTTTCCTCCTACCTCTCCGGCTGCTCCTTCTCATTAACCATCCTGTCCTGGCTCCATGTCCTGTGCCTAATTTCTGGATGTTGACATGACCTAGGACTTGATCCTGAGTACCCTTCTCTCCTCTATTTATGAATTTTCCCTAAATCTTGCATCTGAGCCCATGGCTTTAATAATTCACAATTTTATCTCAGGGCTAATCTTTCTCTTGACCTCTAGAAGAATGTGTCCAATTGCCTCTCTTTACTTGAATGTCTAAAAGTCTTCTCAACTGTAATCAAGATGGAACATTTGCCATGTACCCCCAAATCTTCCTCTCTGTGGGTCTTTCCCATTTTTGGCAAATGACATAATTGGACTCCCAGTTTCTGAATCAAAAATCCAGTACTCAGTCTTCCATTCCATCTAAGCCAACATCTAAACCAGCACCAAGATGTCAAATCTTTCCACAGAAAATTTTCCACTTCTCTCTATATCCATTATCACTTAATTCCAACCGCTACGTAAAATTGTCCCCCATTGGCTCTTTTATTTTTACTCTTACTCCATCACCACCCATTGTCCATCCAGAAGCCAGAATGATGTAAAAAATATATGAATTAGATATCACGCTCTGCCTTAAAATCTTCCAATGGCTCTTATGAAACTTAGAAAAAACTCTTAACTCCTAACATGACCTACAACTATGAGACCCTTCATATTTCAATCCCAGCACACTTCCTCCTTCTCACCTCCAGCTTACACCCTGGCCCCCCTGGCCTTTCTACACTTAAGGCATACCAAACTATTCCCACCTTAAGGCTTTACACTAGTTACTTTCTCTACCTGAAATAATCCCTTCCCTGCCAATCGTCACATCATGTGGGTCCTTCTATGACTCATATACTCAGATATCTGACTTAAATGGCATCTTCCCAGAGAGGCTTTTCCTGACCACTCAATTGGGGTTTAACTCCCACCCAAGTCACTTTCAATTTTATCATCTGTTTATTCATTTTATTGCCCTGTCATCTGATATTAACATACATACTTATTTGTCAGGTTTTTTTTTTTCCCCCAAGTCCTTCCATTGGGTTGTAAATCCTATGACAAGAGGCTCTGCATCTGGCTTGATCCCTTCTGTATCCTCAACAACTAGAACAGTGATGGGCACATAGTATACTTTGGATGAATGAATAAATGGAAAAAAGAACAAAGAAATGAATGTTCCTTTTACAAATTAGAAAACAGGTTTAAAGGTGTGAGGTAATTTGTCTTTCTTCACACATTTAGTAAGTGGCAAAAACAGATCTGAAACCCATATCCGACATCAAAGTCTGCCACTTTACCCCCTGTTCAGTTACCTTTTCACCAAGTGATTTCATAAATTGTCAAACCCTAATAGTACTCATGTCTTTAAATCCTTGCAAAACTCCCTAGAGCCTCAAATATAAATTCTCTTCTTGAACATGGGTTCAAGAAGGAGATATCAAAGTGAAGCCAGAGAGGCAAGAATGCCTGGAAGATCTAAGCAGGGTAGGCAGTCTTGTTATATAAACAGTGAGAACATACAGTAATAAGAGAGCAAACAGACTGCTACAACATTTAGCTTGCATTTGCACTGTGCACTGACAAAGGCTTATAAATAAAAGCATAGAAAATAAGCAGAATTTTAATTTTCTCATGTTACTGATGCAGTCCTATTAAAAACAATGTTAAAAATAAAAACAGAGAAGATAAATTAATTATCTAATGATACAAAATTTTGGGGGGTAGCCTTTACAAAGACAGGTTCTATAATTTTATTTCTATAGTAAAACATTAAATGTGTGAAGGCATGGTCCACATTTTTTTCATCATATACAATAACTAACAACTTTTTTTTTTTTAAATCTTGGGTGATTGTCAAGGATAAAATTGAAAACTGAATGTACTAAGACTGCTAGGTAGTAAATTTCTCTCAAATGTACCTGTATCAGGATTGAATCGATATTTCTTGACAAGTCTAAAATGTAGATGTTGAAACTCACGTGCTTTCTTGGTGAAGGTCTCAATCATGTCACTGGGAGGCCCACACCCTGCACTATTGCAGGCCCTGACTTCCACAAAGTACTGGGTATCGGGCAGAAGGTTCTCTAGCCTGGCTGAGTACTCTTGGCTGGTGACTTGAACTCTGTGTGCAGCTGCTTCTTTGTCATGGGCAGCCCAGTACCGAATCTGCAAACATTCAAACTGAGTGAGATTCTTTCATGATTCAGACATTTCAATTGTGAAAATCCTTTTCAATTGGTTCTGACACCAGTGATGTGGGCTGAGTGTCATATACTCAAGTCTTAGTGCTACTTACACTTCTGTTAGTCAGAATATGGCAAGGCACAGAACGTAGATCTATTAAAGATGTCAAAGACAAATCAAAGACTCACCTCATGGCCTGAAATAGTCTCACACTAACACGAGAAAAAAAAAAAAACTGCATACAATTTACCTTCAAAATACAACACTGGTCTCTGTTTGGAAGTATTTCCACAATAATTTTTATCCTTTATTTCCTGTTTTATTACTGTTTATATGATGTCAAATTTGTTATGAGTCATTGACAGGAATAAACTTTGTTTGACAGAAACAGTCATTATGTGGCCTAACCACGCCAGTGTAATAACTTTCTGTGAGCTCATTTCAGAAGTATGCATGCAAAATCATTTCCTTTGAACCTATATTGAGGCCAGATATCAAAGAAAAAATTATACCTAATAATTAGTTGAGGAACTTATTTATCCTTAAAATAAATTTATCTTAAAATATGTTATCCAGTTGTGATTAGAACTGATCACTTTTACCAACCAATGTATCAATGACAGTCTTCTTTGTCTCTTAAATTTAAGTAAAAGTTGTGAATTATGATTTTCATCCTTCTAATAAGGCTGTTTTATTGGTCAGAAATCTGTATATCTAAGGTGTAAATGAAAAGGAGAGGATTGTTTATAAATATACTGGTATTTTACATATTTTACATATTTAGATTCCCTGTCTATAAAGTAATGGAAATTTAATTTCACAATTAACCAAAGTGCTTAGACAATAATATCTAATATTTATATAATCTTGAGTGATTCATTTAAATAAAACAAATTAAACCATTATAAAATGGAACTAGATAGCTCAAATTCACTTGGTAACAAAGTAAGGTTTATATGTAGAATGACACATTTCAGAGCAAAGGCTAGTTACTAAATTGCTAACTGGTTTCCTTTGCAATATTTTTATTTTGATTACTAGTATTCATTTTTCTCATGTCGATAATACTCTTCCTAATGGTTTTGATAGGATCTCCTTGGCATTCCTGTCATCTGACCAGAAGGATGGCCTCAGAACCAAGGAAGTAGAATTGCACCAAATGTCTCCAGAAGCAGATCTCGGTTGGCAGACAAGACTTTCTAAGGAGGGGAGCCTCCTCGAGAAGGAATGTTTCTGGGTTCTGAAAGTGTTCAAGCAGTGAGTACATTCATCTGAGGAGGGCAATGGCCTATATTTTAGTGAGCATTTGAACTAGATAATACATAAGGCCTCTTCTATTGCTTGACTAAAGAGAAATAAAATGAACATTTGTATTCTAATGAAATGCCAAGCACTAAAGTAGTATTATCCTCATACATTATCTTCACAACGAATCTAGAATGTATTATAGCAATCAAAACCAAAGTCCTTGAAGTTCATGCATTTTTATATGTATGCTTATTGACTGAGATGTATACCACATTTCAAAATCTTCATTCCATTATAACAACTTTTCTATCCAGTTTAAAGAAGAGAAGTTTTTTAACCAGATTAATATAATAAAGACCATTTCTAGAAGATGCTATGTACAAAAATGAGGAATTAAAGTGACAAAATTTTTCTGCCTTCTCAAATTTCCATGAGGCATTTTGGCAATACAAAAGAAAAGAACAAAGCTTTCCTTAATTTACTATTTACACCTATATCTGAAATAAGAAATGACTTTATTCATCTCATTTTAGCAGGGATTGTATGGTCAGTCTCTTTTAAAATTCACAATTAATTAAAGCAGTGACTTATCTATGCCTTTGTAACTAGGGAGCAGAAAGAATTATTAAGTGTGCCAAATAGATTTCCTTATTTTATAATATGAGAGTTTGAAATTTTCACAGTATCGTTACTCTTTACAAATGAAAGCATCTGAGACAAAATGATTTAATAATCTGTCCCTCTAAGTATATCATTAATAATCTGTATATGTTTACATAAAACTTACAATGTTTTTGAAGTATACTAAAATAAACAGTAGATACATATATGTAATATATGGTACCATCTTTTTTCACTGAACTAGCCACTGGTCATGCACTTCATTTCCAAACAGATAATAAATTTGGGCTGTTGCTTCTTGATCATCTCACTGAGTTTCTCAATGTGGTGAAATGCTGACAGTAATCTGTGAGAAAATCGCTTGGAGTGAAGTGTACAACCTGTAGTCATGGAGCAGAACACATATGTTGCTTTTGACTAATCACTAGGGAGACCAAAAGAGAGCCTGGATGAAGTAGAAATGGATTATCATGACTAGAAAATATATACATACATCCATAGATTGGGTCCTGCTTTATGGATAGTAAACCATAAATTCATCTTCATCTGTTACAGTAACAAAAAATGTATTTATTTTTATTTAATGATGTGGCATTTTATAATTTTCACTCTTTGTCTACATGTTTCTAAAATCCCCACAGCATCCTTCGTCTATTGTAAACCTGTCATAGTGCTTATTAAACAATTATGAAACTGCCTCATGACTTGTCTTTCTCAACCACTACTAATTTAGAAACTCTTTGCAGAAAGGTATTTATCATTTATTTTTGGTGCATAGGACTGCATTTGAAGTATGACACTCTTTCACTCATTGAACAAATAGTTATCAGGTACCCACTTTGTACCAGTTACTGTGCTAGGTGCTGGGAATGCAGTGAGGACCCAAGCCGACATGTTCATTGCTGTTCTAGATCTCATTACAAAAATAAAGGAAGAAATCAAAATGTTTAAGCTCACACAAAATCACTAATATCTCGGACAGAGAGATCTAAGTATATCATTTTGCCCCAAGAAAGCTTACTCTTTACAAAAGTATTAGGAAGCTAAAACGAAAAACCTTAGCAAAAGAATATTATACTTTCCATAAATTTGTGTGCTACACTAATACCACTTTTGTACAAAGATAATATAGTTATATCTCTTCCCAGAAAATTTTAAGAAATTTGCAGGAAAAATGACTCTTTTAACCAAGGGGTTTAGAATATAGAAATGGATGTTACAATTATGGAAGTGCCTAAAGATGTTTAGTACTTTTGAAAATTAGGCTTGCTCCATTTTACTATTTTCTACTTTGATAAACCTTTGTATCAGATTTCTTTTTTTTTTAAGATTTTATTTATTTATTTGATAGAGAGCACAAGCAGAGGGAGTGGCAGGCAGAGGGAGAAGCAGGATCCCTGCAGAGCAAGGAGTCCAATGAGGGGCTCGATGCAGGGTTTGATGTGGGGCTCGATCCCAGGACCCTGGGATCATGACCTAAGCTGGAGGCAGATGCTTAACTGACTGAGCCACCCAGGCGCCCCTGTATCAGATTTCTAAGTTCTGTCCTTTTAATCTGAATTTTCTGAAAAAAAAAAATCATGTGACAAGTGAAAATTCCTTTGTTAAGGATATAATACAGTATTTCCAAAAAAATTTTAATGTGGTTATTAAGTGAAAAAAATGAGATGTTGACATAAAAAAATCTCAATCTCTAAAAATATATTATATAATAACTATATTATCCAAATCCCAGACTACTTTGATTATTAGCATATTCCATGGGAAAGGAATAGCAATAATATAAATTATTCAAATTTGTATCCTTACACCTTTTGGGAACTATTCAAAATTTGACCACTGGTGCTGGGACCAACCAATTCTATGTAGGCTTCAATTAGCTTCTTGTAAGGGTTTGCCAAAAAGATAAAGCATCTTTGTACCCGAGTTTCCCCCTGTCCTGTTCATTATGCTCTTTCCTCATACTTGCTCCCTGGGTTCATATTAAAACAAACAAATAACAACAACAACAATTATCATATGATCTCACTGATATGTGGTATTTGACAAATAAGGCAGAGGATCATAGGGGAAGGGAGGGAAAAATGAAACAAGACAAAACCAGAGAGGGAGACAAACCATAAGAGACTCTTAATCTCAGGAAACAAACTGAGGGTTGCTGGAGTGGAGGCGGGGTGGGAGGGATGGGGTGGCTGGGTGATGGACGTTGGGGAGGGTATGTGCTATGGTGAGCGCTGTGAATTGTCTAAGACTGATGAATCACAGACCTGTACCCCCGAAACAAAAATATATGTTAAAAAAAAAGAAGATAGTAGGAAGGGAAAAATGAAGGGGGGAGATCAGAGGGGGAGACAAACCATGAGAGACTATGGACTCTGAGAAACAAACTGAGGGTTCTAGAGGGGAAGGGGGTGGGGGGATGGGGTGGCTGGGTGATGGACGTTGGGGAGGGTATGTGCTATGGTGAGCGCTGTGAATTGTCTAAGACTGATGAATCACAGACCTGTACCCCTGAAACAAATAATACATTATATGTTAATAAAAAAAAAAGAAACAACAACAAAACACTACCTTTTCCCACACTTATGTGTGAGGCTCTGCTTTACGGAGATCCAGATGAAGACAGATGCCTTCATCAAAATAAGAAAATGAAGCGCTTCCTAAATATTAGTTTATGCTCACCATAATAAATTAACCTTTAAAAACATCTGAGTAGGTTACTCAGGATTGATAATCTTTTAAGATAATTATGAAACCAATCATCTGCATTAATCTCTGATTCAGCTGCTAAGAGTTTTTGCATTCATTGTTCCTGATAGCATATTTTGCTTTTTTTCATTAAGTGAATGTTTTACCTGCTGGATAAGCACTTCTTATATTCTTCTAGTTCATCTACACTGCAGGAAAACTTAGTAGTATTAAGGGTAGAAGTGGGGAGCTCTTCAACTAGGCAAGAGGAAAAAAATGAGTAAAACTTAAACACTCTACTGAGATATATTTTAAAACCACAAGGGAAGAGATTATTTTTAAACTAAATTGCCTACAGTTCTCACTTGAAATATCAGGAAATTAACCTTGAGATGGGGTCAGTCACATAGGAGATGGGCTCCTCCAGCTTTTTACTTTATTTTCTTAATGTGTTACTTTTCCCCCCCCTCTGTTTCTTTATAACTTAGACCTTGAGTACATTTTTATAGGAAGTGCACTGGGATATTAGTTTTCTCAATCATCTATCTTGTTAAACTGCTGGCTTCTCCCATCATATTTTAAAATAGAAACAATAACCACATTATACTCAGTCAAGCGACACCCCCCTCCCTTACAGGGGCATTTTCTTAAAGGAGAATACATGTTACAGATATTCTCTTTTAAGCTTTCTTTCATGCTTGTCTCTTTGATATTCAAGGTTCTGTGTCAAAGACTCAAAAGGTTTTTAAGAAAGAACAAATGGAACGATAATTTTGAGATTTATTTCCAATATTTTTAATTTATTTAATTTATTAGGTTCAAATCTGGTTATGCCAATTATTACTCAGACAAATGTTTCTAAACTTCAAATTTTTCATCTTTAAAACAGGGATAATAATAGTGTCTATTCCCTAGGATCATGTAGATTAAATACAATAAGCTTAACTATTTAGCATTGTAAGGGCTCAACAAATGTTATTATTCTTATAATTAATATTATCATTATCATCTTCATCACTGTCATCCTCATCATTGTCTTCAAATATCCAATGACATAGAATAGGGAAAAGCATTAAATGCTTTCATTTCATTCCACACAAGAGTTCTATGAGGCATGATTACTCTCTTTCCAGCTTTCCAGATGAGAAAACCAAAGCTCAGAAATTTCAAATAAATTTTGTACCAAATTCCTCAGTGATAGAGCTGAGATATCAACCTATATCTGCTTGGGAACAGAGCTCACAATTTTATACTCACTATGGAGTTGCAAAAGTCAGATATCTGTGAAACTAAATTCCTCAATAGCATACATTTTTTCCTTGAAAATTATCATTTGAGAAAATATTACCTGCTAAAGATTTTTTGCTATTTAATTGGAAATCCTTAATTGATGCTTACTTCCAATAAAAAAAAAAAGCTTTTATATTCTGATAATTATCATTGCTTCCCACCTCATATTTCCTTGGTTCTCTGCTAGTTGAAAGTTATGAAATAGTCAATATATAATTCTTAGGCAAAATATATATTTAGTGTTTCAATTCATGAGTGAGTGAGTTATAGATTAAATAATCCTTTTTCCTCTTTTTTATTACTTAAAAATGAATACCATGAAATAAGAAAAAATGCTATGGTCCAAGAGATGACTTTCAAACTCCAAATACTGATGTCTTCTCCCAAGAAACCTTGAACTTGTTTATTACAGGGGTTTGCAACAGCTAGTGAATTTCTCTATTTTTCCCATTCCTTTTCTACTAGCTGTAAATGTAATTGTCAATTTAAGAAGTTATGAATATTAGGTCTTTCCAGTTCACTCCTACCATTCCACTCTTTTTATAATAACTTCAGCTGAATCCTTGCAAAGATTATCTGAAGACATTTTGAGATGTACCCAAATCCTAACCGACAGTACAAAAAGAAAAAAAAAAAAAGAGCTTCCTGATATGTTACATGTTTAAAAGTTAAAACCTGGGGTTGGTTTTGTGGTTACATCTCAGGAACATGGCTTTGAGAAGGCCAGAGTGTAACACTTGATTTGATCATACTTGAGTATCACAATCAGCCCTCAGTGAGTATCTGTTTAGTGTTTACTCTGTGCTCAGCATTGTTCTTGGCACTGAGAGGAAAGCAGACAAAATCCTGCCCTAGAGGAGCTAATATTTCATGGACAGATGAAGAAGGGAGAGCACCAGAATCAAGAGGGCTAGCTGATTGGGCAGGCAGCCCACTGCCTGTGGCTTCAGAAGGGCCCTCACTGTCCATTCACTTCCTAAAACAGAGAGGAGTCTGTGGTTTGGTATAAAGCCCTGAACTGTGAATCAGAAAAGCTGAGTTTTAGATACTGCTTTGACACTTCATTTGTGCTGAGGCAAGTTGTTGAGTCTCTGGCATACATTTCCTCATCTGCAAAGATAGGATATTGTCACTTCCTCTTAATTTTCCCTCTTTGTGCTTAAAAATATGAGATGATTTCACTTTCCTTGCATAATCACATCTACATTTTGCTAGCATCATATTAAAGACCCCAACTATCATTCCAGCTTCAGGTTTCCATGTCTTTTTCCCTTTAACTAATATAAATCCTCCCCCTTCTAACTGGCTATTCCTACTGGTCTTTAAAGACTCAAATCAAGGGAAGTTTTCTTTGGGATATTTTGAATGTTACCAATTTCTACCTTCATAGATCACATATTTGTGATCTTATGAAAGATCCCTTATGAAAATATGTGTCTATTTTATGAGACACATATTTGGCATATTTTATAGTTATTTCTTTTATAAGGACTTTTAGAAGTAGAACTATTGAAACAAATAGAATAAACATTTTAAGGATGTTTTTATAAATTACTGAAATGATTTCCAAAAAACTTAAAATTCACCAGCATTTTATGAGAATGCTTCAAAAGATCTTGTTTAACCATGGATGTTATTACCTTAGTTTTTATTTTGGCTAACTGTTTGTGAATGCACAGGACTCTACATCTCTCCTAGATAAGCCAGTTAGGAACCTCTGCCTTACTCTTAACAATTAGCTTATAGGGTGCCTGGGTGGCTCAGTCGGTTATGCGTCTGCCTTCAATCGGTCTCCTTGCTCAGTGGAGAGCCTGCTTCTCCCTCTGCCTGATACCCCCATGCTTGTGCTTGCTTGCTCTCTCTCTTTCTCTGAGACAAATAAATAAATAAAATCTTAAAAAAAACCCAATAGCTTATTAATGCCCGACATATTAAATACAGAGATTATAGTATTAGTTGCCACATAAATCAATGGCCACAGAGCATTGAAAGATGCAACATATTTGAAAGCTTATGTTAATATATTTATGAATAAATGTACATAGTTTGATAAAAATTGAACTCACCTGATAGCTTTCCACTATTTTTTCTACAACATGCTCCCAATGAACAGATATCTCAGAAGATGATAAGACTTTAACACCTACTTCTGTTGGGGCTTCACTGGGAGCTGAAATTTGATGAGAACATTATATTTTTATATAAGATGCTTATATAACAAAATTCAAATAGCACCATTTGCTGAATGAATGGATTAAAACTATATTTTAATATTTTAAGTAGTTTTAATATTTGTAAAATAAAATAAGTCAAATAATTTTATTATGTTTTTCTCTAGTTTTACTAATATTACTTTATTTCATGGTCATCAATGATATATGCACACACATCTACATGAATGTTAACATAGACTTATACACATATATATACACATATACATACACACTTTTAAAAAATATGGAAAGCTTCATGGAGTTCTCCAATATCTGTGAGCAAGAACTGTACTAATTCTTTTTTTGCATTTCTCCCAACTAATCTGCTTAAGAAAGCGCATTGATGCAGATTAAATTATTATATTTAGTTTATCAACTCTACATTATTCAAAAATAGGAAATTTGATATTTATTATAAAACATTGTTCACTACAATTAATTTTCAATTTTCTCATACTTTGTATTTATATGAGCTAAAGATACTACGTAGAGATACTTCTTTCTCTTTTATGCATAAGTTTGTTTTTTTTTTTTTTTTAATTCCTTTAAAAAAAATTTTAGGCATCTACTGTTTTTTGGGCTCAGGAAAGCTTTTATAAGTCTAATCTTCCAACTGGGCATCAAGTCAAATATGTATCAAAAAGGCCTCTCTGTTCAGTGAAAAAAAAGTAATTTACATCCCTTATGAAAATTACACAAAGAAACTAAGGAAATCTTTAAGCAAGAATGATCAATTTTTATTGTCTTTTATTAACAAGCTATAATCCTCTTTTATGTTAAAAATGCCCTGCGCATGAACATTGTTGTCTTTCTGAATCAAGGTAAACATGTAGCACTATGATTGATTTCTTAGTAGTAAAAGAAAAGATGAACACTTATACAAGTTTCGGCACATGCAGGTTTTATGAGACCCATGAAACATTTAGAAAAGAAATATAATTAAAAGCAGATGGCCATGACTAAAGAAATGACAGGCATGGCCTTTTGCCTGACTACTTTAGCATCAAACAAAGCAATAAAAAATTGATATTGGGTGAGAAGATAACTTGTAAAATGCTTTTTACTTTCATTTCCTCTGTGAAATGCACTCATATTGTTCAAACTGGTAACACTGAGTCAAGTTATCATATTTCTGCTGAATCAGCACAAGCACAGAGAATGTAAGATTTATTACTTGGGACTAAAAAGACCTGAATTGATTATAAACTTAAATAATTTTTATTTTTATTCTTTCTATGTATTTAGTTAACTAACTTAAAAAGTGTGTGTGTGTGTGTGTACCTACACACATATATATTCATATATATATGGTTGCCTTTCATGTTTGTGTTGTCGGTAAAGAGCATGGAATGATTTGAATGCCCATTAAGTTTTTAACAAATATGAAAACTAGTAACTCTATGACTGAAGAGCATATGTGAGTTCTATGGGATAGCTAATTGTTTATTTTGAAGTAAAAATAGTGCAAACTGGGTAAATGAATAGAGTGTTTTTCCTTTAAGAGATCAGAGGAGTATCGCTTATAATTTTAAGTCTTTACACTATCCATTTGTGCTTTTCATACATGTGAAAAGAGAACTTGGCCAAGGACAAAAGTGTTAAGTCAGAAGGCAATGAAATCCCTATTTGCTTTTCTAGTCATTAATATTTACACAGTGCTGATGAGCA
Source organism: Neomonachus schauinslandi (assembly GCF_002201575.2). Taxonomy (NCBI): domain Eukaryota; kingdom Metazoa; phylum Chordata; class Mammalia; order Carnivora; family Phocidae; genus Neomonachus; species Neomonachus schauinslandi. The sequence goes on from NC_058407.1 coordinate 70,994,986, forward strand.
CGGAGATATAATGAGATCTTAAAAAATAAGGAGGTCTTATCTTTCTTTAAATAGGAAAATCACAATAAAAAGCATAATAACTTAAATAGGAAATCACAGAAATTAATATCATTATGTATAATCTAAAACTATATATTATTTAGCATAGATCTATAGAGTCCTTTAGGAGCATGCTCAGATCAGTTAAAGTTTCTAGAAAAACAGACAGCCAGTATCTATATATTTACCCCCCAAATAGTCTTCCAGACAAATTTTTTCTTTTCCAAGAAAAAAATTCAACTGCCTTTCTGACTCCTTTTTCATAGAATTATGCTTATATTCCCTTTAATAAAATTTTAGTACTCTATTGTAATGACAAAAAAGTCACGTAAATGCTATAATTATACAATTTTTAGGTTAAAAGGGGGAAATTTTACTCCCAAAAAAGTATACGTTAAGTAATTTATAAGCAGTAAATATTGTGAATGCACAGACATACTGAGGTTCCAATCAAGTATGGAGAATTTCTCACTTCAAAATTAGAATCAAGAGGCCAGGAACAGGGATCTAAGCCAATTATTTTAGTGGAGATTTCCTAACTATCATGGACATGATCTAAAGGATGAAAAAGATTTTGGAGGCATTCTTGTCTTTCTTTAAATGTATAGAGTGACATTTTAATTTCGATCAAAGGAATACTCATTTAGAAATGCCTAGTAGTATGAAAAGATCTTAGTAAGTAGGTTCTAAAAGGCAGCAAACAAAATGCCTACAGAGGATTAGGCTTCTCCCCTCCCTCATCATATTAGTAAGGTCTTTCTTTTACTTACCATCTTGTGCTGAATTAATGACTGCTGTGAGGCTGTAAGGTCCATCTCCTTTGTTGTTAAAGGCCTTAACTTTAACTTGGAATGCAGTAGATGGGCGCATGGTCTCATCTTTATGGACATAGCGGCCAGTATCTGGATTAGTAACTGTAACTTTTTTCCATTCTTCCCCATCAAAGGGCTTAAACGCCACTATGTAACCAAAATTGTTGCCGTAGTGGTATTCTCTTGACAAAGGCTACACAGAAATTGAAATGTTAAATAGGTTTAAGCAATACAGTTTAATAGGGGGAAAATTCAAAGCAAATTATAATAACGATATATAAGAAAGTATGTTCTTTGTAAAAATGTACTTTAAAAAACATGTTCACAAGTTAGTGCTGCCTGAAAATGCCAAGGCAAAAACATGTTCAAACAAGTAATGACTTCACTTACCAAAGATGCTCTTCTTGGAATATCTCGGGCAGGGGGTGGGGCTCCTTCTCTGGGCCTTTTTACATTCAATTCCTTATCCCTAGGATGCTCTTCCATACAACAGAAGGCCCCTTCCCTCACTTTCTTGAGGTAAAAATCACTTACTTGTGGTCTTTCCTGGCCGCAGAATCTGCCATTTCAAGAGCCTTTCCATAATACCCCCATATCCCACCTCCCTGCTTTATTTTGTTCTCTTTAACATTACTATGATCCACACTACATATTTAACTTATTTATCCACGTCATTGTTCTCTCAATTACTAGAACATAAGTTTCATGAAGGAAGAGTTTCTGTGAATTTCATTTATATTTATCCCTAGGACCTAGAACAAAGCCTCAAGAAATATTTAATGAATGAGTAAATTAATTTCTTTAGAGTTGAAAGGCAATGGTAAGAGAGTTATACAAGACTCTAGAAGATCTGTCTTATAATCAAACAGTGGAAACTGGTCAGAGGGAAAAAGAGAGAAAGTGAAGGAAGAGATGATGCTGCCCTCATCTGTAGGAGGCTGGCTGTGAGCCCCTGTCTGACACAATATTGAAGAAAGTGCTCTGTCTGGCATTATTTTCTGAGTTTCTTATAATTATACATGTCAACTGCTCAATAAAGTTCATGTCAGCTTTGACAATTCATTATTTATAAATAATGGCAAAGCTAGTTCTAGTAAATACTCATCATTTAGTCTTTTTAAAAAAGTCAAAAAGATAAATATGCAAATTGATATTTATTTTTTCACTGGAAATATCAAACTTAAGTTATCATGAGGAAAAACCTTGAAGTAAATATACCACAGTTGCTTGAATACACTTATGTTAAACATGATGGTATAGAAATGTAAATCGTAAAGCATGATTCCAAGAATGTACTAATTTTGATTTTTTTTACATTATTAGAAAATATAATGTTTCTACAGTAGTTTAAACAATTTTCTTTTTGATAGTTATCTCCCTAGTTTTTGCAATTTAGAGTATACCAGAATCATCTACAGAATTTTCAAATCTTAATGAAAGTGGAAAAAATTTGCAAACTAAAAAAAAAAAAACTCAATAAAACTGGAAAAAAATTAATGATTCTCAGGCTGTATCACCAGAGACGTGATTTAAAATTTTTAGAAAAGGCTTTCTCATCATGAAATTTTGATAACATCCCCATCTTATTCTGAAACAGATACCCACTGAGTTAAAAAAAAAAATATTCAAGCCACATATAAAAGAGTAAAGTATTCTAATTTTCTTAATATCTGCACTTATATATGTTACATTGACACTAAAACTTACAAATTAAATAACTTGAGATTCAACATTTTATTTCTAAATCTTACTTAAGAATGTAAATTAAATGCCAAGAATAAAATATGACTACAGAGCACTGAGTGAAGTCAATTTTTGCTAAATATCCACTTACAGAAATCAATTTGATTTTTGCAAAGATTAAACCTGTTATTTTTTCTGCACTTCTCAAAAAATCCTTTGGAACCTAGGTTGTGCTCTTTGACTATCTGCAGTGACTAAACACTAAAAATATTTAATGGGTGCATGGAGCTATATCAACATGTTACCTAAGTAAATGTCACTGTGTCTAATTCAGACAAGCCTCTACTATCACAGCTTTCTCTGCCACAATATCTCTCACTTCAAATATCCAGCTGAAATGCAGTGTTTTTCAGACATTACAGTCTCTGATACAGAACTCCTCTATGGGTCATAAAAAATTAACAAAATGTTTTGGATGCTTTAATAACAAGTCCCTTGAGTGACTTCTGAGACAGATTTATCATAATAGATTACACTAGTGATCAAAGTAAGTTTCAAGTGCAAAAGCAAACTCCAATTTAAAAACAGGTGTTGAGGGTGTTTGGGTGGCTCGGATGGTCCGCTGAACCACCAACTCTTGACTTCAGTTCAGGTCATGATCTCAGGGTCGTGAGATGGAGCTGGCAATGGGCTCTGTGCTGGGCATGGAGCCAGCTTAAGATTCTCTCTCTCCCTCTACCCCTCCCTACCCCCGCCTCCTCCTTGCTCTTGCACACGCATGCATGTATACTCTCTTTCTCTCTCTCTCAAAAAATAAAAAAATAAAAACATGTGTTGATACAAAAGTTTTTTTAACTAAGTCTTGGGGTTTGAATGTCCAGAGAAAATGCTATAAATTAATATTGGGTTACCACACCACAGTGAGTTCAAGATATATCTGGAATTAGATAGCTGAATGTTTGTTTAATCTTTTAGACCAATGGATCCCTTAACATCCAGGATCTATTTTTTTTTTAAAGATTTTATTTATTTATTTGAGAGAGAGAATGAGATAGAGAGAGAGCATGAGGGGGGGAGGGTCAGAGAGAGAAGCAGACTCCCTGCTGAGCAGGGAGCCTGACGTGGGACTCGATCCTGGGACTCCAGGATCATGACCCGAGCCGAAGGCAGTCGCTTAACCAACTGAGCCACCCAGGCGCCCCAGGATCTATTTTTGCATAGGAACTGCATATGAAGCCATAGTAAGCCAGGTAAAATCTGACATGCATTTAAGAAAAAGATAATTTCAGTAATCTATTCTTGTGCTTTGAGCATTGATTTTTTTTCTCTTTCTTTTCTTTTTTTTTCCTTAAGTAAAGTTACATTTTGATAGAGGATTGTGAAATGAATAATTTCCACAGAAGAAAAGTCATTATGAGCTTGGCAGATACTCCAGAAATAGATGTCTATTAGAAGTGCAAGTTGGATAAAGCTTGCAGTTAAAATTTGTCTTTTGAAAATCAATTACAGATGTCATGAAAATACATTGAAATGAAAATTAATACTGTCATATTCCATGCAAACAAAAATAATAAACATATATAAAATATAATAATTAAAAGTAATAAAAATAATTAAATCTCAAGGAGTCTTACAAAAAGAAAATTACATGCAAAATAATAAGTTTAAACATGTATTATACAAATTTTATGACTTTATATATAGAAGACTAGAAAGACCACCCCAAAATGTCAAATTGGGTGATTTCTAGGTTGTGTGATCATGGGTAATTTTTGTTTACTTTATACTTTAACATTGGAGCTATCAATAAAACATCTGTTGCTTTCTAACTTAAATAATTATTTTTACAAAAAAAAATAATACCTCTGCAGTAGAAGTATTACCATAATAGAGGAAATAGTATCTTGACTCACTGATAATACATTATTACACTGATAATACATATTTAACTAATGTTAACTAGAAAAGGACTAACCCATCAGTTTAGTGTATTGGACAAAGCAATGCTGAAGAACATTCAGGTTCCTTTTGGATAAACATTTCCCAGTTGAATATCCACTTATTCTAATACCTTCCATTGCAAAGTTTTTCTTTGCTCCCAATGTATTGCTTTAGTGCCTTTTTGCAAATTAATTGTTTATATGAGTGTGAGTCTATTTCTGGGCTCTCTACTTCATTGATATCAGTCCTTATGACTGACTCCTCTTAATTGGTGTGGCTTTAGTAAATTTTGAATTCATAGTGTAAATCTTGCAACTTAGTTTTTTGTTTGTTTGTTTTTAAGTTTTATTAGCAGCAAACCAATAAAATATAAAAGAACAATTGGCTTTAGAATATTGACCGGGTATCCTGCAACATTTTAAATTGTGTTTATTAGCTCTTACAGTTGCTTATAGCTTCCCTAGAATTTTCTGCCCACACACTGTGGTCTTTATTTCATTTTCTTGCCCTATTTCACTGGCTAGGGCCTCCGTTAACAACATTAAAAGGGGATATCTTTGCTCTATGTCCAAACTTAGAAGGAAAACATTTAGCTTGTCACCACTGAGCATTATTATTAACTGTAAATTTTTCATAAATATCTTTTATCAGGTGTAGGAAATTCCCTTCTATTTGTAGTTTACTTAGAATTTTTTTAAAATCATGAATAAGTGTTAATTATGAATGAGGATATCTTGAGAAGATCCTATGGTTTCATTTCTTTATTCTGCCAATATGATGAGTAATATTGATTGATTTGTGAATGTGAAACTAACTTTGCATTTCTGGGATAAACTACTTCATCGTAGTGTATCAGTCTTTTAGTATTTTGTTGGCTTTAATTTGCCAACATTTTGTTAAGTTTTGTATCTGTGGTTATAAAGGGTATTCCTTTGTAATTTTCTTTTTTTTTTATTATGTTATGTTAATCACCATACATTACATCATTAGTTTTTGATGTAGTGTTCCATGATTCACTGTTTGCATATAACACCCAGTGCTCCATGCAGTATGTGTCCTCTTTAATACCCATCACCAGGAACACATTCCCCCATGCCCCTCCCCTCCAGAACCCTCAGTTTGTTTCTCAAGTCCATAGTCTCCCATGGTTCGTCTCCCCCTCCAATTTCCCCCCCTTCATTTTTCCCTTCCTGCTATCTTCTTCTTCTTCTTCTTCTTTTTTTAACGTATAATTATTTGTTTCAGAGGTACAGGTCTGTGATTCAACAGTCTTACACAATTCACAGTGCTCACCATAGTACATACCCTCCCCAATGTCTATCATCCAGCCACCCCATCTGTACCACCCCCACCATCCAGCAAACCTCCTGAGATTAAGAATTCCTCATATCAGTGAGGTCATATGATATATGTCTTTCTCTGATTGACTTATTTCACTCAGCATAATACCCTCCAGTTCCATCCACGTTGTGCAAAAGGCAAGATTTCATTGCTTTTGATGGCTGCATAATATTCCATTGTATATATATACCACTTCTTTATCCATTCATCTGTTGATGGACATCTTGGCTCTTTCCACAGTTTGGCTATTGTGGACATTGCTGCTATAAACATCGGGGTGCACGTACCCCTTCGGATCCCTACATTTGTATCTTTGGGGTAAATACCCAGAAGTGCAATTGCTGGGTCATATGGTAGCTCTATTTTCAACTTTTTGAGAACCTCCATACTGTTTTTCAGAGTGGTGGCACCAGCTTGCATTCCCACCAACAGTGTAGGAGGGTTCCCCTTTCTCCCCATCCCTGCCAACATCTGTCATTTCCTGACGGTTAATTTTAGCCATTCTGACTTGTGTGAGGTGGTATCTCATTGAGGTTTTGATTTGGATTTCCCTGATGCGAAGTGATATTGAGCACTTTTCATGTGCCTGTTGACCATTTGGATGTCTTCTTTGGAAAAATATCTGTTCATGTCTTCCACCCATTTCTTGATTGGATCATTTGTTCTTTGGGTGTTGAATTTCCTAAGTTCTTTATAGATTTTGGATACTAGCCCTTTATCTGATGTGTCATTTGCAAATATCTTCTCCCATTCTGTCAGTTGTCTTTTGGTTTTGTTGACTGTTTCTTTTGCTCTGCAAAAGCTTTTTATCTTGATGAAGTCCCAATAGTTCATCTTTGCCCTTGCTTCCCTTGCCTTTGGCGATGTTTCTAGGAAGAAGTTGCTGCAGCTGAGGTCGAAGAGGTTGCTGCCTGTGTTCTCCTTTAGGATTTTGATGGACTCCTGTTTCACATTGAGGTCTTTGAACCATTTTGAGGCTATTTTTGTGTGTGGTGTAAGGAAATGGTCCAGTTTCATTCTTCTGCATGTGGCTGTCCAATTTTCCCAACACCATTTGTTGAAGAGACTTTTTTCCATTGGACACTCTTTCCTGCTTTGTCAAAGATTAGTTGACCATAGAGTTGAGGGTGCATTTCTGGGCTCTCTATTCTGTTCCATTGATCTATATGTCTGTTTTTGTGCCAGGACCATACTGTCTTGATGATTACAGCTTTGTAATAGAGCTTGAAGTCCGGAATTGTGGTGCCACCAGCTTTGCTTTTCTTTTTCAACATTCCTCTTGCTATTAGGGGTCTTTTCTGGTTCCATACAAATTTTAGGATTATTTGTTCCATTTCTTTGAAAAAAGTGATGGTATTTTGATAGGGATTGCATTGAATGTGCAGATTGCTCTAGGTAGCATTGACATCTTCACAATATTTCTTCTTCCAGTGCATGAGGATGGAAAGTTTTTCCATTTCTTTGTGTCTTCCTCCATTCCTTTCATGAGTATTTTATAGTTTTCTGAGTACAGATCCTTTGCCTCTTTGGTTAGATTTATTCCTAGGTATCTTATGGTTTGGGGTGCAATTGTAAATGGGATCGACTCCTAAATTTCTCTTTCTTCTGTCTTGTTGTTGGTGTATAGGAATGCCAGTGATTTCTGTGCATTGATTTTATATCCTGCCACCTTACTGAATTCCTGTATGAGTTCTAGCAGTTTTGGGGTGGAGTCTTTTGGGTTTTCCACATAAAGTATATCATCTGCAAAGAGTGAGAGTTTGACTTCTTCTTTGCCGATTTGGATGTGTTTTATCTTTTTGTTGTCTGATTTCTGTGGCTAGGACTTCTAGTACTATGTTGAATAGCAGTGGTGATAGTGGACATCCCTGCCATGTTCCTGACCTTAGGGGGAAAGCTCTCATTTTTCCCCAATGAGAATGATTTTCGTTGTGGGTTTTTCATAGATGGCTTTTATGATATTGAGGTATGTACCCTCTATCCTATACTCTGAAGAGTTTTAATCAAGAAAGGATGCTGTACTTTGTCAAATGCTTTTTCTGCATCTGTAATTCTCCTTTTTGATGGGGTCTTTGTCTGGTTTTGGGATCAAGGTAAAGGTGCCCTCATAAAACGAGTTTGGAAGTTTTCCTTCCATTTCTATTTTTTGGAACAGTTTCAGAAGAATAGGTATTAATTCTTCTTGAAATGTTTGGTAGAATTCCCCTGGGAAGCCATCTGGCCCTGGGCTTTTTTTTATTGGGAGATTTTTGATGACTGCTTCAATTTCCTTAGTGGTTATAGGTCTGTTCAGGTTTTCTATTTCTTCCTGGTTCAGTTTTGGTAGTTGATACATCTGTAGGAATGCATCCATTTCTTCCAGATTATCTAATTTGCTGGCATAGAGTTGCTCATAATATGTTCTTATAATTGTTTGTATTTCTTTGGTGTTGGTTGTGATCTCTCCTCTTTCATTCATGATTTTGTTGATTTGGGTCATTTCTCTTTTCTTTTTGATAAGTCTGGCCAGGTGTTTATCAACCTTGTTAATTCTTTCAAAGAACCAGCTCCTAGTTTCATTGATCTGTTCTACTGTTCTTTTGGTTTCTATTTCATTGATTTCTGCTCTGATCTTTATTATTTCTCTTCTCCTGCTGGGTTTAGGCTTTCTTTGCTGTTCTTTCTCCAGCTCCTTTAGGTGTAGGGTCAGATTGTGTATTTGAGACCCTTCTTGTTTCTTGAGAAAGGCTTGTATTGCTATATACTTTTCTCTTAGGACTGCCTTTGCTGCACCTCAAAGATTTTGAACAGTTGTGTTTTCATTTTCATTTGTTTCCATGAATTTTTTTAGTTCTTTAATTTCCTAGTTGACCCATTCATTCTTAGTAGGATGCTTTTTAGCCTCCATGTATTTGAGTTCTTTCCAACTTGCCTCTTGTGATTGAGTTCTAGTTTCAAAGCATTCCCTGATAAAATGCAGGGGATGATCCCAATCTTTTGGTACTGGTTGAGACCTGATTTGTGACCTAGGATGTGATCTATTCTGGAGAATGTTCCATGGGCACTAGAGAAGAATGTGTATTCTGTTGCTTTGGGATGGAATGTTCTGAATGTATCTGTGAAGTCCAGTTGGTCCAGTGTGTCATTTAAAGTCTTTATCTCCTTGTTGATCCTTTGCTTAGATGATCTGTCCATTTCAGTGAGGAGGGGTGTTAAAGTCCCCCACTATTATTGTATTGTTGTCAATGTGTTTCTTTGCTTTTGTTATTAATTGGCTTATATAATTGGCTGCTCTCATGTTAGGGACATAGATATTTACAATTGTCAGATCTTCTTGTTGGATAGACCCTTTAAGTAGGATATAGTGTCCTTCCTCATCTCTTAGTATAGTCTTTGGTTTAAAATCTAATTTGTCTGATATAAGGATTGCCATCTCAGCTTTCTTTTGATGTTCATTAGCATGGTAAATGGTTTTCCACCCCCTCACTTCCAATCTGGGGGTGTCTTTGGGTCTAAAATGAGTCTCTTGCAGACAGTATATCGATGGGTCTTGTTTTTTAATCCAATCTGATAGCCTCTGTCTTTTGATTGGGGCATTTAGCCCATTTACATTCAGGGTAACTATTGAAAGATAGGAATTTAGTGCCATTGTATTGCCTGTAAGGTGACTGTTACTGTATATTGTCTGTGTTCCTTTCTGGTCTATGTTGCTTTTAGGCTCTCTCTTTGCTTAGAGGACCCCTTTCAAGATTTCTTGTAGGGCCGGTTTTGTGTTTGCAAATTCCTTTAGTTTTTGTTTGTCCTGGAAGCTTTTGATCTCTCCTTCTATTTTCAATGACAGCCTAGTTGGATATAGTATTCTTGGCTGCATATTTTTCTCATTTAGTGCTCTGAATATATCATGCCAGTCCTTTCTGGCCTGCCAGGTCTCTGTGGATAGATCTGTTCCAGTCTAATGTTTCTACCATTGTAGGTTACAGATCTCTTGTCCTGAGCTGCTTTCAGGATTTTCTCTTTGTCTCTGAGACTCGTAAGTTTTACTATTAGATGTCAGGCTATTGATCTATTTTTACTGATTTTGAGGGGGGTTCTCTGTGCCTCCTGGATTTTGATGCCTGTTTCCTTCCCCAAATTAGGGAAGTTCTCTGCTATAATTTGCTCCAATATACCTTCTGCCCCCCTCTCTCTTCTTTCTTCTTCTGGGATCCCAATTATTCTAATATTGTTTCATCTTATGGTATCACTTATCCCTCGAATTCTGCCCTCGTGATCCAGTAGTTGTTTATCTCTCTTTTTCTCAGCTTCGTTATTTTCCATCATTTGGTCTTCTGTACCACTAATTCTCTCTTCTGCCTCATTTATCCTAGCACTTAGAGCCTCCATTTTTGATTGCACTTCATTAATAGCCTTTTTGATTTTGACTTGGTTAGATTTTAGTTCTTTTACTTCTCCAGAAAGGGTTCCTCTAGTATCTTCTATGCTTTTTTCAAGCCCAGCTAGTATCTTTAAAATCATCATTCTGAACTCTAGTTCTGACATCTTACTAATGTCCATATTGATTAAGTCCCTGGCAGTTGGTACTGCCTCTTGTTCTTTTTTTTTTGAGGTGATTTTTTTCCATCTTGTCATTTTGTCCAGAGGAGAATAGATGAATGAGAGAACAAAATACTAACAGGGTAACAATGACCCCAGAAAAATATACACTAGACAAATCAGAAGTGACCTGAAACCAGGAGAAAAGAAAGAAAAAGAAAGAAAAAGGAAAAAAAGAAAAGAAAAAGATAAACACAAACAAACAAATAAACAAACAAACAAAAAAACAGAATATGATCATATATGATCAGGCTGGTGCAGAGATCAGTGCCACACACTAGATTTTGGGCATATTTTGGTCTGTTAGAAGAAAGTGCCTCCCAAAATTTTAAAGAAAGAAAAACTTATATATGTACAAAAATAAGGGTTAATATGATGAAGAGATGGAATATGACTGTAAACATGAAAATTATAAAAGATTTTATAAAAGGAATTGATAAGATAAGAAGTTGGTTGAAAAAAGAAGGAAGAGGATTTAAAAAAAAAAGGGAGAGAATGTGGTCAGGCAGGATACTAGAACAAAGCCATACACTAGAGAATTAGGGTATATTTTGGTCTGTTAGAAGAAACTGTATCCCAAAATTTTAAGGAGAGAACAACTTACATAAATATACCAAAAATAAGGTTAACTACTATGAAGGGATAGAATATGACTTTAAAAATGAAAAATAAAAAAGATTTTTTAAAAAAGGGATTGATGAGATGTTGTTTGAAAAAGGGAAAAAGAAAAAGAAAGTTAAAAAAAAATTAACTTTGAAAGACTAAAGAATCATGGGAAAAAAGCCATGAATTCTATGTGCAGTATTACCCTAGTGCTGGAGTTCTGCTGTTCTCATTGATCGGTAAACTTGGTCTTGGCGAGCTGTTCTCGCCGATCTTCTGGGGGAGGGGCCTGTTGCCGTGGTTCCCAAATGTCTTTGCTGGAGGCAGAATTGCCCCTCCCTTGCTGGTCCAGGCTAAGTAATCTGCTCAGGTTTGCTCTCAGGAGCTTTTGTTCCCTGCAAGCTTTCCGTAGGGCTTTGGAGGCCAAGAGTGAAAATGGCAGCCTCCCAATCTCTGCCCCGGAGGAGCCAAGAGCTCGGGGCCCCACTCCTCAGTGTGCCCCCAGAGAAAAGCAGTCAGTCACTCCTGGCTCCCCGGTCTCTGGCTGCACTCTGTGCTCACCCCGCCTGTGACCGAGCGTTTCTATCTCTGGCTCATGACCCCTTGTGGAGTCTCCAAACCCAGCAGATCCCTGTGGTGTGCTCCTGTGCTGCTCCTGGGGTGGGGGGAAGGGGAGTCTCCCCAGATCTGCCACTTGTTGGGTCCCTGCTGGAGGAGCAGTGGCCCGACTGTGCCGTGGATCACGGTTATGGCAACCCCAAGCTGAGAGCCCGCGCCTCGGCTCCGTCTCTGCAGCCGGCTTCCCCGCTCCGATACCTGGGAGCTCTGCCGCACTCAGGCACCCCCGGTCTTTCTGTGACCCCGAGGGTCCTGAGACCACACTGTCCCACGAGGGTTCCACCCCCCGCTTAGCCACTGGAGTGACGTCCCTCAGCAGAGCAGACTTCTAAAAGTTCCGATTTTGTGCTCCGCTGCTCTATCACTTGCCAGAAGCAGCAGATGGAGGCCCCCTCCCCCGCCATCTCTCCTACCGAATATCACCTCGGATTCACTTGTCTGCACATCCTACCTTCCAGAAAGTGGTCACTTTTCTGTTCAGAGAGTTGCTGCTATTCTTTTCTTCGATCTCCTATTGAGTTCATAGGTGTTCAGAATGGTTTGATCCCTATCCAGCTGAATTCCTGGGACTGGACGAAATTTAGGTCTCCTACTCCTCCACCATCTTGCTCCTCCCCCCCCTTTGTAATTTTCTTTTAAAAAATAAAATTCATTAAAATCTTTAAAAAAAAGGGGGGGGCGCCTGGGTGGCTCAGTCGTTAAGCGTCTGCCTTCGGCTCAGGTCATGATCCTAGGGTCCTGGGATCGAGCCCCGCATCGGGCTCCCTGCTCTGCGGGAAGCCTGCTTCTCCCTCTCCCACTCCTCCTGCTTGTGTTCCCTCTCTCGCTGTCTCTCTCTCTCTGTCAAATAAATAAATAAAATCTTTAAAAAATAAAAAATAAATAAAACATAAAATTCACATTTTACTTAAAATACATTGTAAAAAATTTGTTTCACCAAAAATAATACCAATGATTTTTATATTATTCCTATATAAGCCACAAAATTCCTACTTTTCTCCAGGTGATTCTTATAAGTCAAGAAAAGGTAGTAGATATGGTAATGCAAAGAAAACAAATAGATAGCCAGTGTCCTTGGCCTCTGATTCTATCTTGACCATGAATAAAAGCGTCAATGTACACTCACTAGAAAGCTTTTGACTTAGTTAAGATATAAATCAACAAATGAATGTAAATAACAACCATATGTGGAATAAGAGTGGATTACTTTCCATTTAAACTTCAGTTTCTCTTTATACTCACTTAATGGAGAAAAATATCTACATTGAAACCTCTGGTGAACTCACAGTTTCTTCTACTTGTTGATAATTTCCTTAATTGTCTATTAGAATTTTTCTTAGTATATATATTTTTTTTTTTTTTTTAAAGATTTTATTTATTTATTTGACAGAGAGAGACACAGCGAGAGAAGGAACACAAGCAGGGGGAGTGGGAGAGGGAGAAGCAGGCTTCCCGCCGAGCAGGGAGCCCGACGCGGGGCTCGATCCCAGGACCCCGGGATCGTGACCTGAGCCGAAGGCAGACGCTTAACGACTGAGCCACCCAGGCGCCCCTTTCTTAGTATATTTAAACAAAACAGAACAAAAGCAATTCACCCTGGGCAGCGTCTTTTGTTTCAGTTTATTTCAGGAAACAAAATGGATTTGGGATTAAGTGTAAGTAAAGCAGCCTATGATATATACAACTTACTAATACTTACCACCCATGTTATGGTCAGCTCTCTGTTGCTCCCCCCCTCCACCTCCTACATCTGAAGGAGCCACATTCGGTGCTGAAACAAACAAAGGAAACAATGAAAAATTAGGTTATGTAATTTTTTTCTGGTTCTAGAGTTCTTATTCACTACAAAAACCATGAATTTTTTCTTTCACTGGGAAAGACAAGCTGTACACATGATCTGCTCAATTATAACAACAATGCCTCATAGTAACTGTAGTATGTATATAATGTATTTTACTCCCAAGACAAACATTGATTCGGTGCCAAAGGAAAGCGTGGGTTTTCTTCAGTAATGGGTAACAAAGCAAATTTGCCCTCCCCCCACACACATCTTTTTTTTTTTTTTCCCTTTGTCCTTTCATTTAATATGATTTTGAAAGATTAGATCCACTTTGTTGGGAAAATATTTCACAGCTTTTACTTTTCGACACTATGGCCTTCTAATAATTTACTGTTGTGGTATTAATTTTATGCTTTAACCTATAAATAACTGTTACAGAGTGCCTGTACACTAACATTGGATAATGTTACCCCAAAATATCTGGAAATATTAGAAATCTAATATTGTTTCTGGTACTCTCACTTCCAGTTCCTAAATCTCTTCCAGAATTTTGCCCCATCAGGGATGCCAACACTCCCACACTCCTATCTTCTCTATCATCTTTCAGTTTTCAGTTATTCTATTGGATTCTACTCTGCAGTCTATCTTTAAAAATTATCTGTAATATTGCCTTCCACTTACGCTCCATGCCATCAAACACTTTCCTGTCACTGAACAGCAAAGAAGAACTGGTATATGGCTATTTTTTGTACTTCACTCTATAACTACTTTTTAACAACCCATAATCTGTTTTCTACTTTATATTACTGAAATCACTCTCTCAGAAATCACACAATTGCTTCTAACTGCCAAGTCCAATGGCCTCTTCTTTGTTTTTCTCCAAGTTATTCTCTCTCCCTGAAAGTCCTTCAGGATAGTCACTATATCTTATCAGATTTGCATCCTCTATCTTATAGTATGCTGTGTCTTATTGGATTTGCATCTAACTGGAGTTGTACCAATAGATAAACATAGTTTGTCCTGCACTGGAGGCACTTAGAGATCAGCTACTCAGCTATACGGATGGTGTGTGTTTTTACATACAACTGTTGTGGCTCAGTCTGAGATATCACTCCCAGATCTGTTAACATTTTAAAGAACATATGAAAGATGAGTTATTCCTTGATTCCCCAGATCCTATTTCCCAATAGGAAATAGCCATGCCTTCCTCAGAGTGCTCAAAGCAATGCATCCATTTACTAAGCTGCAGAACCCAACAAATAATTGTGATTCAAAGATAAATACTTCACAACCTCCCCTATGTTAACCTAGTAATTTCTTTGTTGAATAAGGTACATTAATTGCACAGAAACAAAAAAACATGCATGGTTTTCTTTATGTCTATAAACCATATGATGATTTCCATTTCCGATTAAGAGTTAATATGAATTTGAGAGATTTTATTTTACTATTCAACTGTTGCCACATAAGTGTCAGAAATAAAAATTGAGTGCACAGAGGTGTTAAAAGATAATTGTAGCACTTTAGATAAAATACATATTGAAGGCTGGATATTAAAATAACTCTTGGAAACCCTTTAAACCCCGTAACTCATATTCTGAAGTTAAAACTCTACATGCTACAAGAAACAAGAAACAAAGAACATGCTGTTTTATAATCAATGAATAAATCAAATTTTGTGCGTTTAACTCTAAGTACAAGTATTTTGGTCGCAGGCAAATAATTTTAAAAATAAGTAGAATAATTTATTACACTGTAATTTATTGAATCAAATACTGCTTTCATCAGGTCAAGTATTATTTGCCAAAACATTTCACTGTTATCCTTTTCATTACAATCAATATTAGCCTCTTTATTTAGAACAGAGCTAAAAATGGAATATGTTTATGTTAGATTGAATTTTTTTCCATTTCATAATGTTTATTTTAAGCTCTTTCAACATGCTTCAATAAGTCGAGACTGACTTGCTCTTCAAAGATTATTCACTGAGCTCATAATGCTAAAATAAAAGGCAGTAATGAAGGTACTGTACCTCTTAATAGAGTGTTTTGTATCTTAGGCTAATTATTGACTTAATGTCCTCCATTTAGCTTTGAATGTTCAGTTGTAGCTTTGGCAGTTATGGGACTTTTTTTCACAGGTGGAATTGAAATATAACCTACATATCTGACAAGAATCTGAGCACCTAGATGCTCTATATTTGCATTCAGCCTTGTATGAACAGGAAGACTTGGGCAAATCATGATTCCTTTCAGGGAAGTAAATCACTCTAAGCACAAGGCAGCTTATTCAACTTTTGGATCCAAAGTAATTTAACAGTGAACAAACTAAACTTTCTTTTAACTATAAATCATTTAAAAGATTTTAATAAATTATTTAGGAAAAATACAAAATTATTGAATTAATCATGAATAAACAATATTTAACTGTGAAAGGTTAAAAATAGTGAGTTTTTATATTTATCCTTCTGCCATGAGTTCAGTCTAAGTGATTCCCTAATGAGGTTTAGAAGAGTGCTTCTGTATTTCGATCACAGAACTAAAAATTATTTAAAAAGAAAATTAAGCCAACGTCGCGATTATTCTTTCAGTTTATAAAAACAAAGCCAATTTTACTTTTAGATTTGAAAGCTTAGGTAATTTGCATATAAGTACCTATTTGAGCTTTGGATTTTTATTTAAAGTATAGAAATGGGTTTACAACAAATCCTAAACTGTGAATATCATGGAGTATTTGAAGACAGGCCCCTGACCCAAAATAAACTGTTCACTACTTAGTTCTTGTTAATTATTACTTAACTTGTAGAGCCATTTTTACAGAAATAAAGTTACCATGAATGTAACTTTCCATTTTAATTTGCATCAAAATTTCATTGTGATTTAAAACCAAATTTTTAGGAAGAGATTCAAATGGTTATAAATGTAATGCTCTAGAATCTAGAATACCAAAGGAATTGAAGTATAGATTAACATCTTAGATCTGCTTTTATTCTATTTTTAAATATATATTCTTTCTGATTAGCTGTTAGCAAAATCAAATGAACTGCATAATACTTGGATATTCAAATGAGAGGAGTTGTTTGTAACCCTTATGATCTCCTGTTCTGCTGGTGGAACAGATTGCTAACATTCCTGATGCATCTACCATGTTAAACTGATGTTCTTTCCATAGTAGGTAAAAACAATACAGGGTCCGAGATAGTTCATAAAAATATTAACGTCTTAGGCTCTTATCAAGGTGAAATTGTAGGCCTGTTTATTAATCTAGGCTTTGATCTTAAACAGGAATTTTAAACGGGTGGTAGAGTAAATCGGTTAACTGCTCAACAGAACGGTAATCTAAGAATAAGTCATCTGAGGAAATGCTGACAGAAAAGACGGCTACAAACTGAAGTAATCATAATGCACAGTAGAATTATTATGAAGAACTCAAACCAAACACACACTATTTGTTTAAATTAAGGAAAAGAATTAGAACTTCCTAGTGTCTCCCTCTCAGTGTATTAAAAACAAAAGCATCTAAGGCACATGTGAAATTTATTTTCAAATAAAACAAATTACGATTGATAATGGGTTCTTCTAAATCACATTGTGCAAATATCACTGTGGCTTTGATAGCTGCTTCTCTTTTCATCCTCCTCTATTAACTTCCAACTGCCAGAGCCACCGTATTACCCTTCTTGTTCCTCCCTTTTCCTTCTACAAATAATTTTGTAGCCACTGAAGATCACAACATAAATGGAATCTGATTCCAGGCCTAAAGATGCATTTTTTAATACAGCAACTGTAAATATGTACAACCAGTTTTACTTCAATGTGTTAAATATCCCTAATTTGTGAAAGTTTGCTGAATGAATGAAGAAGCCCAGCTTAATAAAAGACTCATCTAGAACATAGAAATGATTTTTATGTAGCACACCTAACTGGATACTCAGATCAGCACTTTGAAATAAGTATACAAAGAAGTAGCTTTATCCTCTTTTGACAGGTGAAGCAAATGAATCCCAAAAGAAGTTACTTAGCTAGCCAGGTCACACTGTTCACATGTAGAGAAGCCATAGCTTTAACACAGGCCTCCTCGTGGCTGAAAAATCTATACTTTTTGCTACTTTTAAAAAAGATTTATCTCTTTTATTACTAATGATAGCAACTAAATTTAACAGTACCTTGCTAGCAACAAAATATGCTCTTAGCACCATTTCTCACCTTTATCAAATATAATTTAAAAAATTAAAAATAAAACTAAATAAAAGAGCAGAATAGCTTCATTAGAAAGGAAATTAAAGCTCTATACAAAGGATGAAAGTGCCGATTCTTGTATCATATTTTTTTCTCTTTTCCTTCTTAGGTTAAACCTGCATCAATAAATGCCAAAGCTTTCAAAACAAACCCAAATGCACCATTTTAGGATATCAACTCACCAAGTGCACCTGCAGATCCATTAGTTATGGGGGTATGTCTTATAATGACACATTACTTTGAAGGATGCTTTTGTTATCTCTTTCTTACAGTCAAAATTAAATGGGCTACAATGAATTACAAACACATCTTCTAATTCTTCATTTGGGACCATCCATTTTATAATGCACTTGTCTGAATCCAAAGAATATATGCAACTGTGCAATGCGATCTTAACATTAAGTAATTGGACAGATAAGGGCATGTGCTGCATTAGATAATGTTGTGTCTTTCAATCAGCATAATGAGGTGCAGGGGCAACCTTTCCATCAAATGGGAACCAGGCTTTATCCCACATAACACATGCTGGCATCTCTTACAGAGTTGTTATAATGGTACATGACAAGACAAACATCCCCTTGTTTTGAAAAAGTATTTTTATTTTTTTGTAAGAATGAACAATGTAAGTGTCTAATTTTATGCATATTAAATTTTCAAAAAGCAGGATGAAAAGAAAAACAACATTTAGAGATATTCTGTTGAATTTTATTAGAGTAAATATATAAAATTCTTCCTCTAAGATGATTAGAAATTACATGAAATTACGATTCTCTAGGCTTATAAAAAAATGGAAATATATTGCCAAATGAGGTGATCAATTACAGAGTAGACAATATTTTCTTATAAGCATATTAAAGTTTAAAATAAGAATTAGAAGAATCATAAATAAATTTTATTCAGCAAATATTATGCACTAGATAGTACTACCTCTCTACATTTTTTAATCATAAAAAATAATATCATAGAATAAATGATTTCCATTTAGAAATGAGAAAACTAAGGCTCAGAGAGGTTAAATAATCTGCCTCTAATCCAAGGTTTTAAATGATGGCACCAAAATTTTACTGAAATAGTGTTCTCAACTTCAATATAGTCCTTTTAGAAAGTGTTTTAGGAGCAGAGCTTTTAGAATTAGAAAGTCCTGGATTTGAATCCCAGCTCTGCTTCACATTAGCTAGGCTGTAATCTTAACTTCCTTGTCTGTAAAATTAGGGATAACAATACCAGTTTCATGAAGTTATTGTGGGATTTAAGTGGAGCAATGCAAATAGAAAGCTTAGCACTGTGTCATAATATATAGCAGGGGCTGAAATGCTGGTAGCTATAAAAGTTGATTAATATAAGACCCTACAATTTTTCTTATGAAAGATTAATGAATGTGTTAGAGGTTATGGGAGTTATTTTTTCACAATAGAAATGAATGAATCATCTCATTATATCACTAGAGGGCTGTACCTTGCATTGGGACCAAGACTGTTATCACTTTGTAGGTCTGTTTGTTTTGGCTCTGAAGGCTCTCAAAGGAAGTTATTTTCTAAGCACACTAGAGAATTCATTCATTTACAAAATACCATTGGAGCAAATACAACGTAAAAGGCAATGCTTAAGAAAGGTGATGCCAAAAATTTGTTGGTTGAAAGAAACAATCCAACAAAAAACAAGTTTTTCCCAGCATTTCTAAGGGTAAGAAGACCCTGAGGTTGAAAAGTCTTCACAGTTACATACAAACTGTTGGTGATAAGTATATCAAAAGAATCCTGATCTTCTAAATATGATATTAAATATAAATTATATTCATAGGCTGAGATTCAAAAATCAGACTGAATCTTTCTCTTAGACACTTCTTGTTGTTATTCCTAAAAACATATTTAATCATTTCTACTTTGAGATTAAAAAAAAAAGATACTGAAATAATTCTTTCCAGATGATCAAGCTATGTATACCAGATCTGTCACTTTCTGAGATTAAATAATTAAGATATTGTTTGTATCAGAATTCCTAGGAGAGGGGAAGGTCTACATCTATCACCAATGCCAGAGAAAGTATCCTCCCTCTCCTACGAAGAATTTTGTACTTCAAAAAATGTGTTCAGATTAAGTTTTAGTTCTATATCATTTTAGTTAAGAAATAATGGAAAGTTAATCAAGCTCAATGAGATTTATTTATTTATTATTTTTTTTAAAGATTTTATTTATTTATTTGAGAGTGAGAATGAGAGAGCATGAGAGGGGGAGGGTCAGAGGGAGAAGCAGACTCCCTGCCCAGCGGGAAGCCTGATGCGGGACTCGATCCTGGGACTTCAGGATCATGACCTGAGCCGAAGGCAGTCGCTTAACCAACTGAGCCACCCAGGCGCCCCAAGGTCAATGAGATTTAAAAAGAGCCTATAGGGCGTCTGGGTGGCTCAGTCGGTTAAGCGTCGGACTTCGGTGGGCACTGGTAATGATCTCGAGTCCCACATTGGGCTCCCTGTTCTGCAGGGAGGCTGATTCTCCCTCTGCCTCTCTCTCTCTGTGTCTCATGAATAAATGAATAAAATCTTTAAAAAATAAAAATAAAAAAGACCTATATTTCAGTTATAATTTTTTAACTGAAATAAGTTTACTGAGGCATAAATTTAATCATTTAATTTTATTTTTGCAATTTTATTTTGAAAATGAATACTTGTTAAATCAAGTGCAAGATCTCTCAGCATGAAATTATGTGGTTAAAACCACCAGTCAGATCACGCCCGTATTCCTTTTTATTTTTGTCTTTCAAGAAAGGGCAACTGTGTTCAGTCCATCATACTGAAGTTTCTATTAAAAACATAAGTGGGGGCGCCTGGGTGGCTCAGTCCTTAA
Source organism: Neomonachus schauinslandi (assembly GCF_002201575.2). Taxonomy (NCBI): domain Eukaryota; kingdom Metazoa; phylum Chordata; class Mammalia; order Carnivora; family Phocidae; genus Neomonachus; species Neomonachus schauinslandi. The sequence goes on from NC_058407.1 coordinate 71,015,456, forward strand.
GTGTCTGCCTTCGGCTCAGAGCCCCCCCCCCCCCCCCCCCGGGAATCGGGATCGAGTCCCGATTCGGGCTCCCTGCTCCGCAGGAAGCCTGCCTCTCCCTCTCCCACTTCCTCTGCTTGTGTTCCCTCTCTCACTGTGTCTCTCTCTGTCAAATAAATAAATAAAAACTTAAAAAAAAAAAAGTAAGTGGCTCTAGGGACTAATAATAAAAACCAAACACAAGAATCCTGGCTATCTGGTATCTGTGTTCTGTAAAGCTTCAACTTATATTACCTCCCTATCCTAATGAGATTCTATGAGGTGAGAAAAAAGTAACAGTTGTGTTTATTTCATGGGTGGATATACCAAAACAAAACAAAAAAATATTATTTAGTCATATCTAGTTCCATAGTTAAGGATGAAATCTAAACTTCTACTAGAACACTAATAAACTTTTATATAAATAGGCATTTTGAGAGTCCTGCTTGAGATACCGCTTGTAAGAGAGAAAGCTCAATATATGAGAAGGGTCAAACAGATCTGGATTTGAACTGAGTCTTGCAAGTGGTTACATTCACTCAACACTATTTACTGTCTGTGAGTCTACTGCCCATTAATAAGCATTGAATTGTATTACCTACTTTAAAGTATTATTATAGGAATTAACTGAAATATGTGTGAATCAGTACTGTGATCAGTACTTCAGGGTTTATTTTCTCCCTTTATTACAGAATCATCATTTGTATGTGGTAAATAATGCAGTAAACTACATGGAAATTTAAGAGAGTTTATTGATGGCAGTTCTGTGAATAACTTGGCTTTAAAAACTAAGACATAGTTCATCATTCTATTTAGATGTTAGGCCAAGAAATTGAAGAAGCCAGAAATGTGGATTAGTGATATTAAGATATCATAGCAGAATTTTAACAGCAGTCTGTCATCCTTTTAAAATCTTTTCTTCCAAATAAAGCACTGAACTTTGGCAAGGCATAATAAAAATAAACTCAGAGATCCTACCAAACATTTTCTTTTTCGTAGACAAGGAATAATAAAAAAGAGCTATTATTAGAATCAGAACAATATTTTTGCCTGATAATGCAGGGGAAAAGGAAAATAGAGCTGAGTACTTCTCCTACTAAAGACTATTTAAATGGACTTGGTATTTAGCATAAAAATGTGAATCTAAACTGGAAGAACATCCAAGGCTGAGCAGTGATAAAAGAGCATATTTAGAGTCCCACCTCATATTAAAAGAACACATTACAGCTATTACTCAGAAATGCTATGACTCCCCAAGTGGTATAGATCTGAGAAGTTCTCATCCCATTCTCTCTACTCCCTACTCAACTTATCCTCCCTGACCATAGCCCACGGCCACTCAGTTATAAACATCTTTGAGTGACATGCAAAATTGTGAACCTTCTAAATCACAGGATCTGCTTAATTAAGAATCTGCCTGGTTAAGATTCAGAATTTACATGAAAGTTTATATTCTAAATACCAACTTCATTTTAGGGGTCCCTAGTGGAATATGTAGTGATTTCTATTTACCTCTTTCCTTATATTAATTATGTAAAAATATTCTTAAACTTCATATTTCCTTTTTTTTAAAAATTTTTGACTGTCTTGACACAGAGTACACACACCTGTGTGAAATACATATACACATTTTTTAGATGAATCACTTACCTCAGAGCATTATTTATTTTGAAATACATTCAGCTATATATTAAAGTGGCACTGTATTTATAAACCTTTTAAATTTTAAAAAGTTTCTTCAACATACCAGCACCATCTGTTTTAATTTTGTTTGATGGTATACTGGGTTCTCCTATACCCAAAGTATTGGTTGCTACCACACGAAATTCATACTCCATCCATGGGATTAAATCCACTGCTCTTGCTGCCTCCATATTTCCTTCAATGATTGGGGGATCTAAACAAAATGAATATTAAACAGAGAATATTAGTTGGATAACATCAATTTTATAATCCCCCATTTTTATTTTATTATTTTGAGAAAATGGCACATATTCCATTGAGTTGAAATAAAAATACAAACTAGAAATGACAAAATGTTAAGTTCAAGGGAGTAAGCAGAGAGATCATAAATAAATAATAAACTAGAAAAAGTGATATGCATAAGAATCATCTATTTCATAAACCTAAGGTCAGAGAGTGAAATTCTACACTTCTATCAAGCTCCCAGGTTATGCTTTTGCTGCTAATCCCTGGGCTCCACCTTGAATAGCAAGAAGCTATATTCTCAAGGTAGAATCTAGAAAGACACTGAGGCAAGTGTATAATTGGGGCACTTAAAAATTTTATGGACTGCCACTGATGTTGCATATGGGTAGTGAATGATTTATTACTAGTGTACCTATATGTTTATACCCTTTTTTAGTTGGTTTTGTACACTTTTACCCAAATTATTTGGGGCCATGATAATAAATGTTATGATAGTTTATTAAGATTTATTAAGTACTTCTCATAATTCATGCTTCTAAGTAATAAAAAGATTACAAATTATGGGTAGGATATGATCCAAGATTGCTTATTGCATTGAGATATGATAAAACATACAACGAAGGCAGAACTATCCAGTATTTTAAGCTCTCTTAAAATATTTCCACGTGTTTTTAATAACTAATCTACACACACATATGCATGTAAATACTTGTACATCACTTATTTGGAAAATTTTTTCCTTCAGGCTTGTCTATGACTCATCATCTCATTTAGGGAATTTTTTTCTGTCAATGCAGACCATGAATATCTAGCTTTTCAAGGTGCTGTACCCGTCTCCACAATAAATGCTAAGGGTCCTAGTGTCCAGTTTCTGCCTTTGAACAAAACAAAACAAAACATATTGAGTATTAACCTGATGGTTATTCTACCTGTGTGGCTCACACCATGCCATGCCTCACCCTACCACAATTTTAACTCTCCTGGACACAAATTTTGCCATCTTTTCTCTTATTTTGTTATGAACTTGTTCTCTACATTTGACATATATTTTTTACTTTCTGATTAAAAGTTAGGCTTTACCTTCTCATGTTTTGATTCTGCCTATTTCCTATTTTTTCCACCCTTCCCTCACACCAAATCAGAATTTGCCTTACTTCATATACCAAGGGACTTCTTTTAGGCAGTTGGGGGAAGGAAGGTGAAGTTTTAGTTTATAAAGGGCTCTTCGTAAAGAAAGGGGAAAAATACAGCTGGATGTTGTGACACTGGGTAGGGTGGTCCCTCTTCCCTTCTAGAGACCTTCAAATAATTTTGAGCCTCCTATGAGAAGATAAGCTTTTATAATAATGGATTGAATTGTGCCTACCAAAAAGTTTTATCTATGCCCAAATTACTAGAACCTGTGAATGCAACTTATTGGAAAAAATAGCTTTTGTATAAACTTTCAAGTTTAAGACTGGAATTATGTTAAGGATCTTGGGTTAAGATCATGCTGGATTATCTAGATGAGCCCTAAATCCAGTGACAAGTGTCCTTATAAGAGAAACACAGAGGGGAGAAATACGTAGAACAGGAAGCTGCAATGTGACCACAACACTTCAACTTCTGCCTCTGTGGTCACAAGCCAAGGAATATCTGGAGCCACCATAAGCTGGGAGAGGTAAGGAATGAATTGTTCCCTACAGCCTTTGGAGAGGGTACAGACTTGCCAACATCTTGATTCTGGATTCTGGCCTCCAGAACTATGAGAGACTAAATTTCTATTGTTTTAAGCAACCAACTTGTTACAGCAGCCCTAGGAAACTAATATAGGGTTTTAAAATCAGAAGTTGATGAAACTATTTATGAGTTTGTGATCTTATAAGTTTGGAGGCCTAAGTAAAAACATACAGTAGAAGGCTCAAGGAGGTAGTCCAATCTCTCCCCTCTTTCCTATGCTGCAAAATCCCAGCATCATTTAAATGCCTGAAGAATGGAAATGTTGGAAGCACTCCAACAAGTCAAGCACTCTCTTGACAAGGGTATGCTATTCTCATGATCGTCAAGGCTACCCCAGGCTTTTTCAAGAAGCTAGGCAGTCAACAGATATGGGCAAGTGTAGGTTGGGTCAAAACAAGAAGAACCAGATGGGTGTGCAGTAGAAGCTGCAGCTGATAGATTGATTTTTGAGCACATGTGAGGATCCAATAGGAAAATACCCCCAAATAAACGGAAGATCAGGTGTATGTTCAAAGACTAGAAAATCATTAACTGACCACAGAAAATATTTGGAGGAATGATGAAAGGTAAAGAAGGAAAAGTCAACGGGGCTCCTTTTGTGGTGGGCTTTGGATTGCAGATGAGGTTGTCAGTCCCTTGATTTTAATGACTGAGATGAAGAAAGGAAGAATAAGCAAAAAGCCTTGGAGTCACTACCATTAGGTAAATACCAGTAAGAAACCATTGGCTCAGGGATGCAAACAACTCTCTCAGAAGGGGAAACAAGAAGTGGATGGTAGAGAGATGGACTTCTAGAACGTACCTTCTGAATAGTTAGGAAATAATTTGATACCGGTAAGTTAAGGATAACATTCTCTACCAGGATTGCTAAAGGCATGAAAAGTGCTCTTTTTAGAATAAAACCAATTATAATCATTCCTCTTAATATACATTAACATCAGAACTTATGAGAATATAAATACCCAAAACAAACATGTTTTGGTATATATTTATAATACCCCTTAAAGAAAACCATCTATGTAAGAAGTAGGAATAACTTAGCAAAAAAAATGACTAACATTTTCATTTTAGAAAAATGTATCTAGAATTAGAAGTGGCTCTTCTATCTGGCCTGTTTTCCTTCCTCCAGATTGAGGCAGGACATTTGAACACCACATAATGAGAACAAGATTTAAAGCTTGATTTCTCTTTTACTGTTGCCCAGCTCCAATCTCGATGCAGGCATCCCACACTAAAAATATTTCTTCTGCTTCCCCGCCTTGTTTGTTCATTTGTGGACATACACATGTTTCTTCTACTTCTTATTTTGGAACTTCTCTGGGCCTAGTATACCTAGCATAGTGCTTTGCAAATAGTACTACTTATTAAATATCTGTAACAAATATAAATAATGTATAAATACAAAAGTTATGCTTATTTAGAGTAGACAATGTCTCAATGCAAGAAGTACAGCCTTGTGTATAACAATCACTTTACTGATTGATTACTAACAATCTCTGAATCATATAGGCTACTGGTGAAAGACAAAGAGGGCATTCCTTTACCTTGCCCCACCACAAAATAGCCAACACTCTATGGCTCTTATGCCTATATTCAGCCCATAAATTATCTTATCAGAAAATACACCTTATCTCAATCCACTTAATCCCTTTCCTACTCTGTGAGTTGATCCTTTCTCCCCCACTGCTACTGTTCTACCTCCATTATACATTTCTGTTTGTTTTATTTGGGCCTTAAGTATCCTTATGAGTGGATTTTTAGCCCATGCCGTCTTCCCCCTACTCCTTCAGTCCTGGGAGGAACTATTGGATATGCTTTATTTTTCTAAAACCACCTACATAGAGAGTTTGGGAGCAGAGTTCAGCTTTGCTTTGGAAGCAGATTCATGCCCAAGCCAAATGGGGAACAGTCAGGAGCAGAGGGACTCCGTGTCCCCCCTCTTCAGCCAAGTTCTTTACAATCCGTTTATTATTCCTAGAGTCAGAAAGAGAGGAGAGTACTTTGCACAACAGAGGCAAGTGCTAGAAATCAGGACTGGGGTCACAAGTTCCTGAGTTTCAAGTGGGTCAGTTTGGACCCAGGCCATTTTTTTCTACAGATCTTAACTGTATAATGCCTGTCAGAAGCTTCTCTCTGTAAAAACAAAACAAAACAAAACATATTGAGTATTAACCTGATGGTTATTTAAATGTTGCCTTTACTTGTGAGTGTAAATCTCAATCAAAGGGATATAGAGCAGGAGACATACTCCTTACTTTAAACACTCAGGTCAAAAGACCCTCTTGAGAAGATCTTATTTTAACAACCAACCATAAACAGTAACCCATAGATTTATTTGCAAATACTTTGAGTCCATAAGGCTCAGAATAAAATGGTTCTAACTCTTCTTTGGAGGAAAAGAGAAGCAAGCCTCATGGGTATCTTAAGGCCAATCATTCATACTGCTTTAGTTGCCTGGCAGCCATGTTAATGACACTCTGCCTTCAGACCACATGGACTAGCTGTTTGAAAAGCTTCAGAAATAGCCAGGATGACCTCAGGACTAAAAAGAAAAAATTGTTTGAAGAAAAACTGTAGGTAGTGTTATCCCACCTGTTCTAGATTCTTTGAAGTTGTCTAGTGAATCCTGGTATTTCCTTAGGATTTAAATACAACCAGGACCTTTAGGTTCTTTCCTCTCAATCCAAAACCCAAGTACTTGAAATTATCCAGAACCCACTCAGAGCTTCTAACTGATAAGGCAGGTCTGTGTTTGAGAGGGGAAAAGGGCATTTAAAACCATCTCACTGGCTCTGTGTCTCCTTAGCATCTCCAGACCCAACTCACAGGGCTTCTGGCAGAACTTGGCCAGATGCCATAGATTTGGCAAAGTTCTCTGCAGCAAAAGAGAAGCAAACTGTGCTCTGGCATCCCAGAAGATATGATTCATTGATTCTTCTTTAAGGAAAATTTGAATGTAGCCTCATAAAAAACCAGAAATCCATATTTGAAATAAGAACAACAAAAACTGAAGCTACGGAAAGGCAAAAAAGAGAATAGTAAATTCTAAGAAGTAAGTACTCTACAATGAGCATAGTGGGGTTTTTTTCCCAATTTTTTAACCTATCAATGTGGCAAAGAATTAAAAAATACTAAGTAGTAAGTAAAATATGGTAGACGAGATACTCATATACTGGTGGCAGGAATAAAAATTGTTTCTACCTTTCTACAGGGCAATTTTTTAGTATAGCTCACGGGTTTAAACATGTTTATGCTAAATAATTTAATTTTAAAATTAAATTACTATTCTAAGGAAATAATCTAAAGTTCAGAGAAATATTTTTGTGCTAGGATGTTAATTTGTAATTCTAGGCTTCCACATGACAGAATTTTAAATATAAAAACATTTTTCTTCTTCGTTTTAGAGATCATATCCCAGGTTGGGTCTCTCAGTTGATCTCATAGCATGGTTTCTAGGCCTCTTTTTGTTCAACCCACTTCCATACATACACCCCATCACCAACAATATTCTATAATTTTTCTTCTCTAAGTAGCAGCATAGAATCAAACACAACATTCTAAATGTTACCTATGTATCTTGTAGAATCCTGAGAATGGCATCATATTTCTGCTGCCTATCCCCTAGAAAGTCCAAGAGAAGTAATATTTACAGTAGATTGTTTTAAAGATAAACAGTCTATTCTTTCATCTCATTATTCTAAATGTAATCCTTCTACTGCTGAAACTTTATATCTTTGAAAAATATTTACTGAACACCTTAAATAATTACCTTCATAAAACTGAGTTTAGTCCTGCACCTTCCATTTTTAGTGGACAACGCTAGAAATAAAGACTACATGACTGCATTCATTGAAAAAACCAGTTAGGATACTGACACAAGAGAACTTTACTTACATAACTAACAAAAAGAACAGGTAAGACAATCTACAAAATAATCATTTTTCAGAGCCTGTCAGAGAGCTGAGTTTGTGAAGAAGTCTAATGAACTAAAGTCATCATAGGTAGAGCAATGGGGAGAGGAGGACATAGTCATTAATGTTCATAAGAAGAAAACAGTTTAACTTTTCAAGATATTTAAAGACAAAGTGTAGGTTGGAATGACTGTATTGAATCCCCAGAAGCCCCCAAATCAAGGAGCTTCTGTACCCATTAGCCAATTCTTTTTGTAGGACTTCACCAAGAGTACTCAAAGAAGCTGCGGGCAGGACAAGAGAGCCAAGAGAGACCTCCCTCTGAGGCACAGACATCTCAGATATGCTCAAGTCTCAGAGCAAAGCAGGAAAGTGGAGACCCTGCCACTTGCACTTCAGGCCTTCTACTGAATAAGCGTGTGACCGTGCGTGGCTGGGTGAGTGGCAGGAAAGCGAAGACAGATCGGCTTCCCCAGAGAAAGACTAGTGCTTTGGGTCTGCTGAAGTCTGACTGAATACAGGAGAACTGAGAACTTCTCCCACCCTCAGGAACTCCAGATTTTAGACTAGTTATCAGAAAATAGCTGTCTGGGGCAAAAGAAGGGAAGCTGAAAGAACCCTTCCTGAGAGCCAGGCTAGAAGAGCAAACTGAAGTCTGATGGTAAGGCTGGAAAACATTCAGATGTGAGAGGATTTTGATCTTACACTCAAATTTGCTTGGCCTCTACTGAACTGAATCCAACTGCAAAGCTCAGAGCACCTCAACTACAAATTATATTGACAAAATGACAATTTTGAAAAAATGACATGCATTTTCCTGGGCATAAGTAATATTTACTTTAGGCTCTACTATTCTTTTTTACACAATGTTTGGATATGAAAAAAATTATCATGACATGAGAAAACAAAGAAATGTGATTTGTTTTTAACAAAGGAAAAAAAATCAACAGAGCCAAACTTAAAGATGGCCCAGGTGTTAAATGATCAGACAGGAATGATAGAATAACTACTATAAATATGTATAAGTATCAAATGGTAAAGATGCACAACTTGTATAAACAAATAAGAAATTTCTATGGAATACTATGTAAATAATACTAAAAGGAGCTTAATGCTAAAACAAAAAAAAAATCCTGGAAATAGAAAGAAATACAAAATCAAAATCATTTTAATGAGATTTTCAGCAAACTGAATGTAGCGGAGGAAAGAATCTATGGAAGTGAAAACAAGTCATTAGATACTATCTAAACAGAAATACACACAAACATACATCCATGATCCATGGAACACATCAAACAATCTAACATACATGGCAATAGAGACCAAGAAGAGAAAGAGAGAATGAGACAGAAGAAATACTGGAAGATATAATGGCAGAGAATTTCCAAAGTTGGGGAAGATATCAACCCAAAGGTCCAACTTGCCAGGAAACTCTCATCAGGATAAATATATTTTCATCAAGCTGAAAAGCAAAAAGGAAAAGAAATCTTGAAAGCAGCTAGAGATAATGGACACATTAAATAAATATAGGAATATAAGGTAAAAACAATAGTTGACTTCTTATCACAAACAATGAAGGCAAAAAGATGAAGAAATAATATTTTTTAAATGCTCAAAAACAACTTAGAACTTACATTCAAAAAATTATCACAAATACGAAATGAAAGAAATTTTCTAATGTACAATGGCTGAAGTCTTTGACTCCAGCAACCTGCACACTCAGAAATATTTAAAAAATTCTTAGGAAAATGATAGTAGACGGAAATTCAGTTGTACATAAAAAAATGGAGAACCCATTCCAAAATGGAACAAAGTCCTCACTTGCACTTAATCTCTCTTCTTTCTCCAGTAAGTGCTTCTATCTTCTACCCAGATGCTAGAGCCAAAATCCCATGAATCATCCTCAGTTCTGCCCTTTCCCTCAAATCTCCAGACTTGATTTGTCAGAAAGTTCTGTTTTGCCTTCAAAAATATATTTCAAACTCACCCACTCCTCTCCATTCCCACTGCTATCCCATAGTGCCAGCCGGTGACATCTCCCACCTGGACATCTCTCCCCTGCCATATGCTCCGGGGGGAGGGGGTGGGAGGGATGGGGTGGCTGAGTGATAGACATTGGGGAGGGTATGTGCTATGGTGAGCGCTGTGAATTGTGCAAGACTGTTGAATCACAGATCTGTACCTCTGAAACAAATAATGCAATATATGTTAAAAAAAAAAAAGAAGATAGCTCGAGGGGAAGAATGAAGGGGGGGGAAATAGGAGGGGGAGACGAACCATGAGAGACGGACGATGGACTCTGAAAAACAGAGGGTTCTAGAGGGGAGGGGGTGGGAGGATGGGTTAGCCTGGTGATGGGTGTTAAAGAGGGCACGTTCTGCATGGAGCACTGGGTGTTATGCACAAACAATGAATCATGGAACACTACATCAAAAACTAATGATGTAATGTATGGTGACTAACATAACAATAAAAAATAAAAAAAAAACAAGATGCAACTATATGTTTCAACAGAAAACATACTTTAGATTCAAAGATACAAATAGGTTGACAGTTGTAAGAGATAAAACATGTGAACAGGAACCATGAGAAAGTTGGGGTCACTATACTAATATCAAAAGCACCCTTTTTAAAATGCAACACCTGCAGCCTGATTCCTCTTCTCTAATGTTTCTCTTTAGCACTAATCACCATATGACTTACTATACATTTTATTTTTTTCTTCTTTTCTTTTTTAAAATTTTATTTTATTTAAATTCAATTAATTAACATATAGTGTATTATTAGTTTCAGAGGTAGAGTTCAGTGATTTGTTATTTGTTCATCATCATCTTTCCTACTAGAATGTAAACGCTTTGAGGGCAGGATTGTTGTGTGTGTGTGTGTGTGTGTGTGTGTGTGTGTGTGTGTGTTTCCTCTCTCTGTTTTTTTCATGGATGGTCAGGTGTATATCCAGCATGTAGGACTGGTTCTGGCATACAACGGAGGCTCAGTGAATGTGTTTAATAAATAAGCATTAAGGGCCATGATCTAGGAGCTAAGGATAGAGTAGTGAATAAAACAAAATCTTTATCCTCATGGAACTTGCTTTCTAGTGGAATATAGATAGGTAGATAGATAGATAGATAGATAGATAGATAGATAGATAGATAGATATTTTTTTTAATGAGAGGGGTATTTTAATTGAGCTACCCAGTAAGCATACATAATTAATGGAAATGATTACAATTATTACTCCTTTTTCAAAGCAAACAAAAATTTTAAATGTGTTTATGACATTTTGTTCTCTAGTATCTATAATCAGTGTCAATTTGTCCAAATATCTAATATTATCTATAGTTTCATCATTATCATCCATTTTCATTGTCTTCAGAGAAATAGAAACTGCCCACACTTTAGGTTTATCAAACATCTAAATGGTTTCTTAGGTAATTTTTCAAATGGTCTGCTTTTGCCAAGCATATTTATAAGTAACTCTTATACTCAGCAACATGATGTAATAGAAATATTTTACCTATTTCTAACTCATGTGTATGTATTCTATACACTTATGTGGAGAATCACTTAATACTAGAATATATGTAAACCCTCATAACAGGCTTCAAGTTCATATTTGGTTCATTTTCCATGATAGCAATAAATTATCAAAGTAAACTAAATCTAAATCAAAACCTCTCAGTGATCAATACAAATAAATCCCATTACCTTAAGATGAAGCAAAAATGAGAGCAGGTTTGGGATACGCTGGAATTAATTCTTTTTCATTTTTTAAAAAAGGATAAACATTTTATTCACTTTTGTCTTTTTTTCTCCCCTCTGGTGACAACTGAGCACATATTTCTATGTCTTCATTATGTATCTAAAAGAAACTCTAGCAACACTAAGTTTGTTTAAAAATAATGTCAAAATGACAAACAGAAGCAGGTTATTTTATCAAAAGGATCATCTATCTTCTTTGATATTATAAGAGATAAACTGCTGTGTGAAATTACAGGCTAGTCATGACAAATGCGGATGTAATAATTACGGACACAGGAAGGAGCCCATTTACTCATTTATTTTTTTTCCTGATCAACTTTTAGAAAATCTTAATATAAGAAAAAAATTAAAATCCAAAACTTCCTTGAAGATGTTTTGAGGAAATTCAAAGCAGGTGAGATCATCTTTGAAAAGTAAAGGTTATGGTAATAAGAATTGGGTGCTTAAATTAATATTTATAATCAAAGTGGCTTTTAAAAATGCAGAATTATAGTACCTATATAACTGTAAAAAATGGGTCATAAATAATAAGCTATAGATGTCATTTGCCAAAAAAAAAAAAGATTTCCCAAAGTTCTTTTTCCCCTAGTAAATCTTAGAATTACACAGAGCTCAAATTAGAAAACCAGGAGGCCTCTTTTTGCTTTCCCATTATAGATACAGACCCACTGCTTCTTCCCCTGCAGTTTTAAAATGTCTAAGTTCCTTGTGGTTTCCTTCACTACTAATGCACTGGGATACTTAAAAAAAAGAAGTTTAAAAATAGAAAAGAACTTCAAGGTAGATGAAATCCTTAAAAAATCCAGATATTCATTTTTGATAAAGGAATTGATTTAAAAAAATGTACAGATTAATCAGACAAATGAAACTCACCCGTCTTTGCATCTTTCCAGTCATCTGAAAGAATAGTCTTGGTCTGAATAGTGTATTTCGATATAGGACTATGATTGTCTGAACCACGGCTCCACGTAAGAGCCACAGAAGTGGCTCTAATGTCTTCTATTCGTAGACCACCTGGAGGGCCTGGAGGGCCTGGAATGAAAATTTGGGTAATGAATCAGTGAATCCCAATTAGTGAATTAAGTGCACATTAGGATACAAAAGCATCTTCTTTGAAATTAATCCAAAGAACATTTATACAATATAATCAGTGTTACCACATTCCTTTTAAATATAAACTATAAGAGATGATAATAATAGTACTTATGGTCTTCACTAAATGATTTCACAGTGTCTCTTTTTAAATAAGGAGATACATGCTATCATTTTAAAATGGCATTATCATTCAAGATACATATGACAATCTTTGGCTCGTAAAATGGATACACATGAAAATCTTTGACTTAGAAAATGCAGTTGGCATTAAGAGGACCTAACAGATTGTGGCACAGTGCAATTTAAGAAATGCTTGCCAAATGCATAAATCAGATATGGTAGCACAATTCAGTCCAGATATGAGAATAGTCAGTCAAATATTTCACTGTGCCTCCCACAAATGGCAAATACTTTTCTATATCCCTAAATGGTTATTGGTAATTTATTTTACTTGGAGTAGAAAATACATACAATCTGGGAATGATTATATGTATCATTTTGGATAATATATTTCATGTTAGTTATAATAACAGGCATAAATAATATTAAAAGAAATATTTCTACTTCTATAAAATGTAGAAAACAATTGCCAACTCAGAGGTATACCAGAAATGCCCTGAAACATTGAATAATATATTGAAGAGGCTTAGGACAGAACAGTTATTAATGCAAAACATAAAACAATGTTAAAAATAGGCTTTCATAGATGCTTCCTCACTCAGCACCAATATTATTCAATGAGAGCACTGTACCTGGTGGTAGAAATGAAAAGACAAATGAGACATAATTTCTGGGTTTTGAAGAGCTTTTTGTCTTGAAAAGGGTGAAATGGACCAGCAAATAAATAATTATAATTGAAAGCAAAAATGCCATGATAATGGCATACAAGATATTTATACTTTGCATCACAATTTCTTGTTTTTAAAAATGAGAAAAAACATGCTTTAAGTGGTACAGTGGCATCCATTGCTTACAATGCTAAAGAAGTTTCCCAGTTAATAGAGACATCCTTTAATAGACATTTCAGAAAATACTATCACTTGTTTTCTTTGCAGCAGAAAGGGTCCATCCCCAGCTAATTTAGGCATATTAAATATAATTACAACTTTGTTAAAATGATATCTTTAGTTTTTCATATTGAATATAGTACTAAATAAGACATTTGTTTTTATCTCTTAGCTAAATATAAATGCCTTACTATTTATTGATCAAATCAGATGTTTAGCCTACATGGTTTCATGGCTTTTTTTTTCCTCCAAATGGGTTTTGGACTTTGAAAAGGTATAGACAATCTCCTAGTGGTTGGTCCTGAGGGGGAAGAGGTGTAGGTAGATTCACACAAATATATTACTGCTAATACTAAAATAACACAAGACACATCCTATTGCTGGCAGTAAATTTTATTATTTGGAGGTATATAACATATGAATAGAAAGGTAAATAAACTTTTATAAATGTATAATTTGTAATAGTGTACTTAAACTTCTTGATGTTAATTAAAAGTAAAAAATACAACACGCAGAATAAATGAAAATAGACACATAAGTAATATAGAACACATGCTATATTCAGAAAGAAAAAACTGCATTTTTCATTACCCCTTTACTTCATGTAAAGCATCATCCCAAGTCAATGATTAAATGGAATATTTCAGGGTATTATAATTTAAAAATAGAGATGAAAAATAAGGGAAATTATTTTTAAAAGGAAGAGAAAGTCATGCATTCAGATACTTTTTCTGAGCACAAAGGTATGAAGAAAATATTAAGGGGAATTTAAGACAAAATTGTCATAGGGTAGGCTTTAACCATGCAAGTGTAAATTATTTGCCTGCTGTTATTCTCTGAAGTTCTTGGAGTGGCAAATGAGTAATATTTTAAAAGGTCAGACTCGAGTTGTATGTTATGAACATATTTGTTGGAATACTATATGCAAAATAATTTTACTCGGTCATCCATTCAAGGAAGAGAGACATTGTTGAGCAAAACACTGTAATTACCTTTGACAGTTTTTTCCCTCTGATATATGCCTGGCCTCTACTGGGTTCTTAATAAATATTTTGGTGCATACATGAGTTTATCACAATTAAACTCCCACATAGTTCTATAAAGATAGCAGTCATCCACAATATAAGCTCCCTTCTTCCATTTGCCTTGAATATCATCATAAAGAGGTGAAGTTAAGAGAACAAATGGAAAGGTGTTGTTTGATAATCCTTGAAACCTGATGTGGCAGTGTAACTTGTTAATGTGGAGTAGACCTATCCATCTAGTAATCGACTCCAAATATCTCCTGGAAAATACCTGAGAGAAAAACACTATTAAAGGCAGAGATTTCAGAGTTTAAAATTGGCTTGACTTAAAATTCTGTGCCCTGATTTATCTTGGGCAAGTTTTTCAAATTTATTAAGTTTCCATTTTCTCATCTGCAAAATGGGAGTAATAAAAGTTGATCATATAGAACCGTTTTTTAGGATTGAAACAGTATCTTTAAAGAAGGTAGTGGTAGACCTAGTCCATAAAAAGCCCTCAGTAAACTTTAGCTACTAAAAGTATTACTGTTTTTATTCCTGCAAGAGCTTTCTGGGCATCTGAGTTACTTAGCAGGAGTAATTATTAGTATTTGTTAATAATTGGGAGGGATCTGTTTATCGGATTGTTCACTTACCACTTGTTTTCACTTAAAAATAAAGTGTTTTCTGATAAATTTGTTGAAGGTGAGGAAAAGTTGGGAATGTGAAGTCCCTTCGTTTGTACTAAGAAATCAGGAGGTAGCAAAAACAGAGTGGTACTATAGAGACAAACTTGCACAGCCTGGGAGTTAAACTCGGGGCTAGTACTATACTGTCTCCAGGAGGAAGATTTTCAAAGCAGTGTAGCTGATAATACTTGTTCATTTTTTCTGCTCAGAATGGAGGGAAAAAGTGTTATGGTAGAAAATAAAATAATGCAACTACTTGTTCCTCAGCACACACACAAAAAGGCATTAGGAAGTGGTCACCCTTGGTTATTCTTTCATCAGTGGGAAAAAAAAAAGCAATACATGATTCTGACTAAGAGTTCCTTCTTCCTTCCTCCTCCCTTTCTCCCTTTCTCTCTCTCTCTTCCTTCTCTCTTTCTCCTTCTTTTTTCTCTGCCTCCTCTTTCCCTCTGTTTCTATTTTTTCTGCCTCCTCTCTCCCTCTCTTTAAGCTCCTACTGTTGTATACTCTCAAGAAATCTGTAAGTAAAGAATTGAAGCCAGGAAAAATGTAAGCAAATAGACTGTTACATGCAGCTTATTTCATTATTACTCTACTAATATGTCTTTCCAATATCTTAGGTGGTCCTCAGGCAGATAGCTAATGGTTCCTAAGAATGTTATTTATGCCAAATTTAAATTATAATGAAACAGAGACATTGTTTAGATAGAAAGGACCTTTGGAATTTCATATGCATTTTAAATGTCTACATACATTAGATTAGAAATTATTTTAGCCTTCCATTTTCTTTCTTTCTTTTGTTTTTAATCACTAAAGATTGCGGGTAAGGGTGTGGAGCAACTGGGATATTTCTCTGACTAGTGCTGGTAAAAGCTTTCTTTCGATTCTTCTCACTACCATTAAATATGTAGGAAGCTGGAAAGAGAAGGAAATGAGGAGAAAAATGAGAAAGATCTGGGGGAGGAGATAAAAAGCTATTTAAAGTATACTTTCTCTTTTTGTTTTTTATCGACAGTCTGACCAAATTCTCCTTTTATAGAATTAACAGTGCAAACTTCAGTGTTGATACTCTGCATCTCCTTTTCCTATTCAAAATCACAGTGCTCTATCACTATCTTTCTAGGAGCTATCTTTCTATACTTCTCCCCATAGACACTGCTACTATATACTTCCCTTCCAGTTACATTACCTTCTCTCTTACTATTCTTGTTTTTCACTATTTTTTTCCCTCTGGCTTGAAATATCCCTCTCAGAGATTGCTGATTGAGAACGCTCCATAAAATCTCACCTACAGGGTATAATTAGTGGTCTACCAAGGTCCTTGTTAGTGTTATGTTTCTATGTTGTAGGTTCTTCAAAGTCAGGCAGGAGTCTACAATTACCAAAATGTGTTTCTATCTTGTTTTTTAACCTACTGAAGGACTGTAGAAATTGCCAGAATGGTCCCCTATCCTCTGTGGTTCAATGCGGTATCTATTTGTAACATCTATACCCTCTTTCCCTAAATTCCTCTAGGTTCTCAATGTTTTAACTATGAAATCATTGATTGCAGGCAAATAACAGAAACACTTCAATATGTAATATAGATCATATACATTTTAGAGCTCATGTAAGCCAATATCTGTACAAAGGATGCAGAAGTGTAGAAGGGCTATGGCCAGCATTACACAGATAGTCTGTAACAGAGGGCAGAATCAGGACAATAGACTGGGTTTCCCAGCATAACCCACATGAAATGAGAAAAAGCCCATTTGAAATTTAGATCTTGTCACCCAAATGTGCCTGTCTGCAAAAGACCTCCAAAGAACTACCTGAATACTGACAAATTTACCCTGTTGTTTTCTTGGGCTTGTCTGTTATTTTTAAAAGAAGTGTGAACTCATAACAACATAAAATTTACATGACATAAAATAGTGAATAAAATTTTTTTAAAAGATTTTATTTATTTATTTGACAGAGAGCGAGGCAGGCAGAGGGAGAGGGAGAAGCAGGCTCCCTGTTGAGCAAAGAGCCTGATGTGGGGCTTGATATCAGGACACTGGGATCATGACCTGAGCCAAAGGCAGACACTTAACCGACTTAGCCACTCAGGTACCCCAGTGAATAAAAATTTTATATTGTACATTTTAATAAAAATATTTTACTGAGTCCTTATCATATTGAAGTAATTGCTAAATCTTTCATAATTCTTACCAATAACTAATGATGTAGGTGCCATTATTTTCCCTATTTTACAGATGAGGAAACAGAGACATGGGTAGATTAAATGACGATAGTCATCCAGCTAGCAAATGAGAAAGCTAGGATGTAAACACAACCAATTTGCCATGAGACCATCTTTTCAATAACTATAGTACAATTATTTAAAACAGCGTTACCAGAATCAAATTCAAAACTGGTATTGAGCTTTTCTTTGGAGACCTTTCTTGTTGGGAATCATATGAATTACTTGGGCACAGCTGTACACTTTAGAAAAAATGACAAAAACTGTAATACATTGATCATAACTTTTAAATCTTTGCTTGATCTGTTAACTCAGATAAATCAAGATAAACACATCACCCATCTATAAATTCATACTCAATACATCCCCAGTTTTTCTTGATCACTCTAAAGGCATCTGTTAGTCTTTCCTGAATTTTACGAGTGTCTTTAGGAAAAAATACCTATGTATGAACAAAATACCCATGTGATTTCCACTCAGCTCTTATTCATATGTAATCAGAGGAAAAAATGAGCAAGACCACAATTATTTATCAATTTTGTCATTTCTTCTTTAGGAATGTAGTAACATTCAATGAAAAAGAGTTTAGACATTTGAGGAAAAATAGCCAAAAAAAAAGTACTTTTTTTTTTTTAAGATTTTATTTATTTGACAGAGAGAGACACAGTGAGAGAGGGAACACAAGCAGGGGGAGCGGGAGAGGGAGAAGCAGGCTTCCCGCGGAGCAGGGAGCCCAATGCGGGGCTCGATCCCAGGACCCTGGGACCATAACCTGAGCTGAAGGCAGACGCTTAACAACTGAGCCACCCAGGCACCCAGAAAAGTACTTTCAAAATGATTACTCACACACTATAGTCTGACCATATTTTCTCAGTCAGTAATTGAGACACATTTTCTGATGGGATAGAAGACTTGAAATTGGGAGCCTCCAGAATTAACTGGGATGCAGAGCAGCCTTGACTACACCCCAGGCATCACTTGAGTCTATGCTAGTACTCAGGCAGTACTAAATACAAATGTACTTTCTTCCTCTTAAACCCGGACTTTCTAAACAACCAGACCCCAAAACTCCTGGTCCTTTTGGGACTCCCTTCCACATGGCACATGTATTTAATAGAAGCCTTCATGTTCCAGAGTTGCTGCAAGCATGAAAGATATCTAGTATCACTTTCTTTCTACCTGTAATTTCCGGTAAGTAATTAAAGCAAACACCACATGTAAATATTCTGTGGTTCATTGTTTATTTTTACTAAAATAGCCAATTTTAATGAAAAGTTTGAATGTTAAGGAAACAAATATTTTTCAGAACAAATTATCTCATCTTTTAAAACAAAATAATCTTAAAATGACATTACTGAAAGAACATCAGTTATATTAGGATAAGCAACTTCTTCCTCTTCTTTCCATGTGTCAGCTAAAGTTCCTTTATTATTACAGGCCTATTTCTATTCTCAAAATTAGTTAAGACAATGGCTCTACCATAATGTTATGAAATACAGTTCAATGTCATGTGATTTTGTCAATGTTTAAAGCTGTCCTAAGATAAAGCTAAATAGTAAATATCCCTACCATTTAATAGGAGTATGGTAGTTTTTTAACCTCTAACATTTATAAAAGTGAACCTAGATCCATTAGTAATGAGAATAAGGCTAAAGGGAGAGCAATGATTTTGTAGAACCTGTACTTGTCATCGATGCAGTTTATTTAAACAAGAATATTCTCCCTTTCCTGGCACCAGGACAGGCATACTTGTCATGTGATTTCCTTCCTAATTTTTAAATTCTTTCTTTTCAAACTATATTGCCATCTGGTCTTGGTGGTATACTTTCAATTATGAACTATGTAAGAAGATGCCCACAATGATGATTCATGCACATATCTCCATGATGATATTTATAGGTACATGAGAATCTCAAATTAATTTTAAATATCGTATTAACATGGTAATTGATCTGGATCTCTAGTCTAGACTCTAAGACAGTTCCATCTGTGACAATGACTGAGACGAGAAAATTTAAAAAATTAAAAAGATGGAAATTAAGTAACATCTTGAGCCAGAAACATTTATTCTTTTATGATGACTAATGAATTATTTTAAAAAAAAAAACTGCATATGTATTTAAGAGTCATATCCATATCCCTCAAAGCTTTCCTGAGAGTTCTTCCAACAACAGATGGAGTTGCTTGAGTTACTAAATGAGAAGTTCATATAATACCCTATATCTAAATATAAACCTTTTTCAGAGCAAAACTATTTCTGGTGAAGAAACAAGAATTTTAAGCATATCTCTTTGACCGAAGAGGGAAAATGAAAGTATTTTCAAACAATGAAATTTAAGCAGTTCCAGAAAGAATTATATACACTTCCTTTTTATCCTTCACTTCTCCTCAAGTCCTTCCAGTAAAAGTCTCCAACTTCCTGCCCAAATTAAAGATCCAAGAAGGCTGACAGTAGGAGTTAATAAAATTAAATATGCATACATGCTGTTAATGGCTTGGTATCTTCACTTAAACCTTGCTACCGAGATGACAATTTTCTCCACATGCTGTCCATTTTCACTTCCCAATCCCAGGAATTATGCCAAAAACCCTACAGAGCCATGGGCAGTCGTGAGTTGTTTATTGCTGCTTTTCATCCATTCTTGCCAAAGAATATATATATGGCACCAGGATACAAAAGACTACTGGAGTAATGCCCCTTAGCCTGTGTCTTAATTAAGATGACTCCTTAGTGAATTTGACAACAATACTGTTCATTACCTGCTTGGCTAAATCAAACAGTCCATTCAGTGGCAATACTTTTGAATTAAAATTCACCAGATCTTCATATTTTTTTTCAGGTAATGAGCTAATTTATGAGATATATAATTTCAAAGAAAAACAGGACATGAAAACACAAAAATTTCACTTGGCCATTATAAGATGTACTAGGTTAGTTCACTAGCCATTTTTCATATTAGTGAAGCTATATAATTATATTTTAAAATATGTTCCTGCTCAAAAGTATGTTTAGAAGTTTCAAAAGGAAAAATCCTCTAAGAACTAGATTGGAAGGGAAAACTGCAGGAGCTATAATATTGAGTTAATTAGTAAAATCTAGTATAATATGTTAAAAAAAGAAAAAAGAAAAAAAGCTTTCACACAAATGGTGAGTGTCAACGATCACCAGGTTGGAGGCAGGCTGGCACAGACGGGGAGAAAAGGATCCACCATGTTTTTCTCTCCACCTTTTCTGTTTTTACCTGCAAGAGGAAAGATCAAGGCTGAAGGGACAGTGTGGATGCCCATTTAGGGGCAGGAAGCCATGTACTTTGGGGATTTGCCATGAGTCCTTGATGGGTAAGTTGAAATAAGAGCAAAGAAAAACATCTTCGTCTAGACACTGGAGATGGGGGTCCAAAAGAAAAAAGGCTAAAGTGACAAGCTTTGGCCCAATCAAACCTCCATTCCCCAGTAACAGTGACTGCCTTTCTAAAGAACAAGAGATGTGTACCTGGATCCCTTCCCCCGCCACTGCCTTAAACAAACAAACACTAGAACCTTTGTAATTTCATGCCATATAGTGCAAGTCTACTTACTAAAACATATGCTTGATGGCTTCTAACTAAGAAAAAATACAAAGGGTGAATTTAGCAATGATTCTAAGAAACTAATCAGTATTTGGGAATGGATGTCACAGGAATTTGTGTCATGAGTAATATGGTATTTATTTTTTATGCATATATATACATTAAAAGCACAGGAGGAGGAAGTAAAGGAAGATATTTATAAAAAGTCTCCATGGTCAATGTGTGAATTCTAACTATTATTATTCTTTTCATAAATATGGAATCTGAGGGCGCCTGGGTGGCTCAGTTGGTTAAGCGACTGCCTTCGGCTCAGGTCATGATCCTGGAGTCCTGGGATCGAGTCCCACATCGGGCTCCCTGCTCGGCAGGGAGCCTGCTTCTCCCTCTGACCCTCCCCCCTCTCATGTGCTCTCTGTCTCTCTCATTCTCTCTGTCTCAAATAAATAAATAAAATCTTTAAAAAAATATGGAATCTGAATCTTATAGTGATGAACTGACTAGGTTAAGACCACAGCTTAAATAGTAGGTGAAGTGGCTTTCTTTTATTTTAAATTTTTTTAAAGATTTTATTTATTTATTTGACAGAGAGAGAGAAAGAGAGAGAGTACAAGCAGGGGGAATGGCAGAGGGAGAGGGAGAAACAGACTTTCTGCTGAGAAGGGAGTCCGATGAGGGGCTTGATCTTAGGACCCCGGGATCATGCCCTGAGCTGAAGGCAGACGTTTAACCGACGGAGCCACCCAGGTGTCCCTGAAGTGGCTTTCTAAGGTACGTTTGCCTAATGCCAAAAGTCATACCTTTTCTACTGCACCATATAGATCTTTTAATGACTGTATGTGTATATTAACTATGTTATTAGAGAAAATCATGGATGATATAATAACTATTTTATTAGAGAAAATCATAGGATGATCATCCACCTCTTTCCCCTAACCATAACTAAGGATAATTTGATTATTAGAAGTAGGCCACTTTATAACCACTACTGTCTCCCTGGTGATAGCTATTTAAATATGAAAAACAATATCTACGAGAAAACTTGCTTCTGCTGACTACTTATTGCAAATTTTGTCATTATGATAAATGGTAACAAAGGTCACCAAACTCACCTGTCACTTTAAACACATGAGATTTCTAAGTTTTCAATGAGAAGTGAAATTAATAATTTTGGATATATTCCATCCATGCACCCCTCCCTCCACCTTTAAATAGTTTTGGTAGTTTTTGCTATATTACCAGAGTTTGCTTCTCTGAAACCTGACTTTTTAAGTCTGGCGAGTGGGTACTATGCACACTTACACAGTGAGTGTAACTCCTGCACAATGGAGTATCATTTCCTTGATTTAGGCACCATAGCTACCAGCATACACAGGAACATATCAGACAGTGGTCCTCCAAGTTGTTTAAAACACCAGTACCAGACAGATCTGACATACTCCTGTCAGTAAGGGTCCTGTGCTCCTGGAGAAATTCTCGGGAACGTGTGGAGCTGCTCAAGCTCTGGTTGTTGACAGCCAGTAAGACTGTAGGGAGCTGAAGCTCAGATGTGTGCTCTTCAGTGTGACAGACCCTAGATTATTTAGTGACACTCACACAAGGGATCACTACATCTTGGCATATCACAAGTTGTTACTGATAAATTTGTGCATTACTTCTTTTCTAAAATGAAGTGGATTCAAGGTTGTCCCTTCAATATGCTAAGTCTTACTCACTTGCACCATCCCAGTCCACTTTCAATCAAAGGACTTGGCACTCCCCCACTGCCCTGGGAAATACACATAAATCACAGCCAACTTCCTCACCTCCTCTTGTGTCCACAGAGCAACCATTACTGACTGTGAATATTGGATAATTAGAAATTAAAATAGTGTGTTACTGTTTAGGGGGAAATAAAAGCCTTGGGATTTATGCCAGAATATGCATTGACTTGTGAGTGTATTGTGCAGTCAAACACAACAATGGAAAAGTGCTGTAGCAGAGGAAAGACAGAATTCACTGCTGTGCTGATGTAATGATACATCCTAAGTCACATTTAGATAACACATGGGGTGTTCTGTCACACAGGAATAGGGATCCCATGGTCACCTTCAAGAGGAAGTGAAGAGGGTGCGAACTACGGTACAGGTGGCTTTTTAGGATACCAGGAGAGAATCTACGGAGTCAGAGAACACTTCTCATATTTCTTCCTTTCTCTTCGAGTGTGTCTTAATGAATCCCAGGGATGATGGTAGTGTAAGGAGTTTTGTGTGATAGGAATTCAAAAGCACTAAAATCTCCCTGCAACTTCTTAAACTGATCACAGGTTTAGAGAATAAAGACTTTTTTTTTGAGTTTCCTTTATTCTCATTTGTTTAGGTGTGAAAAAAACCTGTGATGCAATCAAATTCTCAGGGGCTGGGCTGGTGAGGTTGGCTGGTGGCAGAGAGATGTTGGTGACAGGAAGCCAGTCTGCAAAAACACCATCAAGAAAGAACTGGATGTTCCAGAACCTTGAAATGGCAGATTCCACAAAAATCGTACATAAGAAAATTGTTTTGCTTAAATGGGATTTTATACCACTAAGTCTTTCCTTGGTTATATTTTCAGCAACGAAGCTAAGGTGTTTTCGTCTTCTTTTGTTTGATAAAATGAACCCAAAAGAGAAGGTTTGAAATTCCAATTTCAAATAATTTAAAATTTTACTCTACTCTCTAACTGAACTTAGAATTATCATCAATGCCTCGCAGTGGTTTGGGTGGGCAATTTATTAAACCATATGCCAACAGTGAAGCAGATGTAAAATAAAAATTATATAATCTGGTTTTTATATTTCAGGAAGTTAAACATTAAGGAGTAGTGAAGAAAAATAAGTAACATAGTATATTTGGAGCACTAGTATCTGGCCACTTTCTGGCTTTATAAAATAAGAGCGGAAGACTGTTTCTTTTCCTTTTTTAAACTTCCTTTGCTTATGAAATGGGATTACCAGTTCTTACACTACTATTTCACAACAATTTTGTTAAGATGACATCCTAAAATTTATATGAAAATCCCATAGGCATATACATTATAAGGTAAACATTTAAACATTTTGAATGAATTAATTTTAAAGCTAAAGAGCACATTTTAAAATTAAGCTTTAAAACCATCTACTATATTAATTGTTTTTGCTATTATAATTGTACAATGTTGAGTAGCTAAAATATATATTTTTTAAATTACTATAATTTCCTGTTATTAGGCCAGCCATAAATATATCATGGGCAAAAATAAAATTGCAAAAATCTGCATCTGTGACTTTCTATAGAATAAATACTTCTTACCATAAAGAAAGAGGCCTACTTTTTAATTTTTCCATATTGATTATTTCATCTTTTGAATATATCTGAATTAGTGTTTGGTTATGCTGTGATCCAGCAATGAGCTTGGATATTACATCTGAAGTCAGACTGCTTGGATTCAAATCTTGTTCTTCTACTTAGTACCTGTATGACCGTGGGCTAGTAACTTAGCCTCAGTGGGACTCAATTTTCTTATGTGTAAATTGGGGATAATAATAATATCCATCTCTTAAAGTGGTGAGTAAGTAATAAGGTAAGTAATAAGGCTTTAATAAATATTATATATCTTTATATGGTATAAAAATACACAATACATTATATGGAATATGTATTTTTATAATATATATCTTTATAATATTTTATTATGTCTTATATTATACACTAAATTATGTAATTATATATCTTTATTTTGTATTTTGTATTCATAATACATGTCTTTTCACGGCATAAAGATTGGAGTTGCAAACATACAATATTTTGCCAATATAAATTGAAATTACTTTTAAAATATGAACTAATTGCCATTTATTTATGCTCATAAAGACTTTTAGATATCACTGATTATCTGTACTGCTATTGTAATTTGATATAATTGGCATAATTGTCAGAGGAATTTGGCGTCATTGGTAAATATAACAGATGTATACAGCACTGCCATGCAGCATCTAAAATCATACCATGGCTATTAAGTTCTGTAAAGCTTTTTTGTCTCCTGGAATCTGAGTGAGGAGCAGCAAGTTTGATGATTATTTTTTAAGGGAGCGATGGATACAGACAGACTGTGTAGCAAAGATTAAGTTCCAGTTTGCCAAAAGCTGACCAGTTTGATTAGGAGACGAGGAGAGTCAGGAGCAATTAAAGAAGAGGAGAAGAAATCTTCCAAGGAAACTTCTCTCACTGTACTCCAGTGAGGAAAGAGAAAAGTATCTAAATTTATATTAGTGCATGCCTTATAGTGTTGTCTACCAGTTTATTATCCTCACAGTTGTAAGTTTTAAATTTGTAAAATGAACTGTTGAACTAGATAATTTTCAAGACCCGTCTTAAAGCTTAAGATAGGTGACTTATTCTGAATGAATTGCATACTTTGTTGATATATTTGAAAATTACCTTGAATTTACATGAACTTACATTGAGAAATACAATTTCAAATCATTGGTGTACTTTATAACTTCACTAGAAATTGGATAAGTTGTTATTTTTTTTTAAGATTTTATTTATTTATTTGACAGAGAGACAGCGAGAGCAGGAACACAAGCAGGGGGAGTGGGAGAGGGAGAAGCAGGCCTCCCGCTGAGCAGGGAGCCCGATATGGGACTCGATCCCAGGACCCTGGGATCATGACCTGAGCTGAAGGCAGACGCTTAACGACTGAGCCACCCAGGCGCCCGATAAGTTGTTATTTTTACTAAAGCTTTAGTAGAGAACTATTAATGAGTTCTAACTTTGAAACAATCAAGCTACTTTCTAAATTCTGTATTAAAAACAGATACACATCCCAGCTCATTAATCCAGCATTTTCATGTAACAGTTATAGAGAACTGCCCCCTAGCAGCTTTTGAATGTGTTGCTCTCAATGGAAAGGAGAATGCTCAATTTCTGGGCAGGCTTCACTTTAATAGATGTATCCTTGTGGTTTAGTGCCAAGTGAGGTTGGGATGCCTCAGGATGGCGCCCAGTCAGTCATTGTTCCAGCCAGTGTGGGCAGCAAGGGCCATTTTCCTGCCCCAGTCCTGCGAGGGCTGATGAGATGGAATCTTTAGTCTGTCTCTGTGGCAAACTTTCTTGGACAACGCAAGTGGAAAGTAGAGGCAATTATCCAAGTATCTGAGGTAAATGTGTATTTTTCTGACCCAAATACTTGAAAAACTACCTCAACTCGTCTTTTGGTTTGACTATGATGATCTGGACACATCTCTCTGCCTATATAAGAGTATCTCTTTTCTGCGTCTCTTCACATAAATTCATGAAGTTTGGGGGGGTGGTAAGGTGTGTGTGTGTACTGGTAGCCTGTCTAACTTGGTATGTATACTACAGGAAACTTTTTTGTCCGTTCTTCCTAATTTTATAATGACTAAATTGATTAATTTCAAAGTCCTTTTGAATTCATTTAGACATATCATGTCTTAATAATTTTGAATATAAATCCACAGTTGTGTATTTCATAACAATTTGAATTTTGGACTTTTATTTTTTTTAAAGATTTTATTTATTTATTTGAGACAGAGAGAATGAGAGAGACAGAGAGAGCACATGAGAGGGGGGAGGGTCAGAGGGAGAAGCAGGCTCCCTGCCAAGCAGGGAGCCCGATGCGGGACTCGATCCCAGGACTCCAGGATCATGACCTGAGCCGAAGGCAGTCGCTTAACCAACTGAGCCACCCAGGCGCCCCTGAATTTTGGACTTTTAAAACACAATGGGAATATTTACGCCAGATACCATGGAAATCTAAATTGCGATTTAACACCAGAAGTTCCACAAATTTAACATGATGGCAGACTTTCTTTCCTTTTGCTTTCACTGATATCCTAGGTCTCTGAGTTAGCCATACAAATTGAACTCTAAATAATCCAGGAGTAATTTAATCTCTTTTTAATAACTGTCTATAGCTTATCTTTTCCCACAATGTTTTAAAACTGTAACTACTATTTATTAGTATGTGCCAGACAATGGGAAGGAAAAGAGAGAAGAGTAGAAGCTGCAAGCAGTAACTTTTACTACTTAGTTGCAGCAATTCTAGAATGGACTTGGTAATCTTTCTGGTACTATACCAAATTAACTACAGAAAGTTTTAGAGTATTAAAGTGTTAGCTATAGAAGTTTTAGAAATTAACTATCAATTTTATTTATTCATATTCTCTGGAAGGAGCCTAAAACAATGAGAAAACTGAACTGAGTTTCCAAGATGATCATCACTAAGTACATGAGTAAGACAGGGCAAGTTTCTCTGAGTTCAACTTTACAAAATGAAGAGATAGGAATTATCTAGATAACTTCTAGGATTAAATCTAGATTTCAAATTGTATATTCAAATTTGGACATAAATGCAGAGATTTCATATAGCTACTGTGAAGAAGGAGGAAACAAGATGCAACTAATGCATGATTTGACAATAATAGGGTGAATAAAACCTATTTATCTTAAAGAAAATGTTTATCAATTCCATATTTTTTAAAGAAAGAGTACTAATTAACCTGGAACAACAATCTCTGAGTAGATGCATCAGAACCCATCTGGCCTGGACAGCAAAGAGATGTATGCTCTGGGTATGAACTCTGCTAATATGTAACAGCTGGGAGTAATAAATACTCAGGAGCATTTCCTGTAGAAAAGACCACTAGCCAACCATTGATGATTTAATATATAGCGATATTATTTAGACTAAAAAATATATTGACAGCTTCCATCAGATTATTTATTTGGCTATGTTATCTTAAATTATTCAACACAGGTTTTCAAACTGGGTTAGTCATCAACCAAAATGATCTCCTTAAGAACCAGTCTGGTAACCATGTCATTAGGCCAAGTAATAAAAACTTCAGTGGATTATAGCAAATAAAGATGGCATCTAATTTACATCCATTTCCATTCTGCAACTGTATTTTGGCTTTAGGAATAAAGTGGAAAGCTTCATACCCACGCGCGCACGCGTGCGCGCACACACACACACACACACACACACTACTTATCTAAATAAAAATCTACATAAAGCATTATGAATATAAGTTTCTGATAGAAACAATTCAAACTTGATTTGGGATACAATGATTTATACAGTTTTTGTGTTACCTGTTTTAATTTCAGCTACTCTTTTTCCAGAATGTTTCCAAATTTCATGTAGCATATGTTAGGCTTTGGAAATTAGACCAAAAAAAAAGTTTCAGAGAGTGAAAGTCTTTTTTCTTTTGTCTTTAAATCTCAGATTTACATTAAGAACTTTTGTTTAATATGGTAGAGAAGATGTAAAAGAAAGGGGGGATCTGAAAGGTATAGTCTTGATTGCGTTTTCTATTTTGGCAATTTTAATGGCAAACATTATGTTCAGCTGGGTGTCAGGAAGGTCTTCCTAACAGCTGGTAGCAATCCCAAGAATATTTATAACAGCAGAAATACCATGGAAAGTGGTAAAACACGGATGTCAAAGCCTAATTTCTTGCTTTTGTGAACTAATTTTATGGTCCATTTTTGAATGTTGTCCAAAAGTGCACTCATGAAAGAGAATTTAGGTTTGGCAAGCTGCAGAAATATTCCCACAAGTGCTGCTGAATAAATCCTGAAAAACCTTTCCCTCTAAAGGACAATCTTTTAGCTGAAGAGCTTAAGTTCTCCAGAAATATCTTTTGTTAAAGAATATTCATACAGGGCTTTCCATGTGTGTCAAAGCTTGCTTGATGAAACAACCTGAAATACATTTTTATGGGACCTAAGATGTAAAACATTTATTATAACAGCAAAAACAAGGGCATTTATATCAATTCTATTAGTTTAGATTTTTATTAAGAAGCCTAAAAACATTTGAAGTCTAATAACTGGTTCTTTTTTTTTTTTTGAATTAAGAATAGTTTAAACTAGGGGCGCCTGGGTGGCTCAGTCGTTAAGTGTCTGCCTTCGGCTGAGGTCATGATCCCAGGGTTCTGGGAATGAGCCCCGCATCTGGCTCCCTGCTCAGCGGGAAGCCTGCTTCTGCCTCTCCCACTCCCCCTGCTTGTGTTCCCTCTCTCGCTGTGTCTTTCTCTGTCAAATAAATAAATAAAATCTTTAAAAAAAGAAAAAAAATAGTTTAAACTATAAAGATTTCTTAGATATTAAGCAATTAACCATTGTTTAAATTCTAAATCCCTTTGGCTATATTATACACACATCTATTTTAAAAGGTTAATTCTGAAGTTACATCCTTCACTGATAATATTGTTTTTAGTTGAGTATATATGCTCTCTTGGTAGAAAAAAAATCTTTCACTAAAATCTTCTCTAAGCAACTTTAAATGTCATAATACCATGAATGGCATTATAATCTCTTGTAAGGTTATCTTAATTTTTATATTAGTGCTCTAGTTGGGGAATATTTCATCGTATTGTTTTTGTTTTTTCCTTACTGTTGATACATAGTCAGATTGAGTAGTTCTGTGACTAACTGTAGAGGTTTTGAAGCTAAATTATCTTACTTAGTGGGACTCAGGCTTTAAGTTTAGCTGTGCTAAAATGATGAAGGGGTGGGAAAAACTCATGGACTTAGCTCTTCTCCCCACCTGGGCTGTTTCCCATTCTCATGCCACTCATGGCCTTTATATCAGAGCCCCCTTCTGTGGCTTCTGGCAAAACATTAATATCACTTTCTCAGTTGTCTGCTGATTGACTTGTATTTGGTTTACGTAAGACACACTGGAGGAAAAGAGGACCTTAGTATCTTATGAAACACATTTCTAAAGTAATTTATCTCCAAAATACATTTGATAAACAAAACAATATCATTTGCAAACTATTTTCCATGGATTCCCTAGAACAATAATTTCCAAATCAGTTAGAGACCACTTTATCACAATCATCTTAGGGCCTTATTAAAAATAAAGATTGGCCAACCCAAGCCAGGCTTGAACATTTGGTCACTTTGGAATGCTGTATTAATTTGATGTCCTCCATAATCATACTAGAAAATATATTTAGTATTTATTTAAAGAAAAGATAGAAATACATAGGGAAAAAAAAAGAGTGAAGATGGGTTCTGGGGAAAAAAGCATAACACACACACTGTCCTCTGCTGCCTTCAGTAATTCAGCTCTGGTCCCAAAGCTACAAGCCCCACTTGGTTTTTTCCAGGTCTGGAGGTTAACTGAACCCACTGCCTTAGAAGGTAGTTTGTGGCCATCACTTGCTCAAACATTATCTCTGGGTGTGCCATACTGCACTTCTAAAATTATACTATCCTTGAAAAAAAGAGCCCATAAGTACTTATTTATTTTTATATTTTCAGTGTCTTATATGTTCAGTGACTTTTTAAACTTCCTGTTTTGAGATAACTGTAGATTCAGATGCAGTTGTGAAAAATAATGCAGGGAGATCCTATATCTCCTTTGCTCATCCCTTACCATAACATTTTGTATCACTAAAGTACAATAGCACACCAGAAAGTTTACTTTGCTAATAATCCACCAACCTTATTCAGATCTCACTAGTTTTACATGCCTTCATTTGTATGTCTGAATGTTTATTTAGTTTTGTGCAACTTTTATCCATTGCAGTTATAGAGTAATTTCATCACAAGGATCCCCTGTGGTATCCTTTCATGGCCACATCTACTTCCCTTCCTCTGCCCTCTTTAACCCATGACAACTATTAATCTATTTTCCTTCTCTATAATTTTGTCATTTCAAGAATGCTATGTAAATGGAATCATACAGTATGTAAACTTTGAGATTGGCTTTTTTTCACTCAGCATAATTCCCTTGAGATACTTCCAAGTTACATGTATCAATAGATCATTTCTGTTTTATTGCAGAGTAGTATTCCATGGTACTGACGTACCACAGTTGAATCATTCACCTATTGAAGGGCATGTGGTTTTTTCCTGGTTTCAGTTATTATGAATAAAGCTGCTATGAACATTTGGATACATATTTTATGTGAACAGATGTTGTCATATCTCTGAGATAAATGCCCAGCAGTACAACTACTGGGTTGTATGGTAAGTACATGATTAAAAACTGCCGCACTCATTTCCAGAGTGGCTGTCTCCTTTTACATTTTCATCTGCAGTGTGTGAGTGACTCACTTCCTCTACATCACTATTTCTTTTTTAAGTTTCATCATTCTGATAGGTATATAATGATATATCATTGTGGTTTTAAATGGTGCTTTTCCTTAATGGCTAATGATGTTGAACACCATTTATATGCTTATTTCCCATTTGTATATCTTCTTCATTGAAATTTCTTTTTTTTTTTAGAATCTTTTTTTTTAAAGATTTTATTTATTTATTTGACACAGAGAGAGAGAGAGAGGAATCACAAGTAGGCAGAGTGGCAGGGAGCAGCAGAGGGAGAAGCAGGCTCCCCGCTGAGCAAGGAGCCTGATGTGGGACTCGATCCCAGGACCCTGAGATCATGACCTGAGCTGAAGGCAGACGCTTAACGACTGAGCCACCCAGGTGCCCCCATTGAAATTTCTGCTCATGTCTTTTGTCATTTGTCATATTGGATTGTTTTAGAGTTTTGGGAATTCTCTATAGATTCTATATATAAATCTTTTGTTGAACGTGTGGTTTGCAAATATTTCCTTCCAGTTTGTAGGTTGTCTTTTCATCATCTTTGCAGAGACTCACAAAGTAAAAGTTTTTAATTTTGATGAGGTCTAGTTTATCACTTTTTCATCTTATACATTATGCTTTTGGTGTCAAGTCTACAAACTCTTACCTTATTCCTAGCTGCTGAACATTTTCACCTTTATTAATTTTCCTA
This sequence comes from Neomonachus schauinslandi, assembly GCF_002201575.2. NCBI lineage: Eukaryota > Metazoa > Chordata > Mammalia > Carnivora > Phocidae > Neomonachus > Neomonachus schauinslandi. The sequence continues at coordinate 71,047,153 of NC_058407.1, forward strand.
AAAGTTCCATAGTTTTACATTTTACATTTAAGTCCATGATTCATTCACTTGGAGTTGATTTTTATAATGTTTGAGGTTTAGGTCAAGGCTCTTTTTTTTGCCTATGAATGCTCAATTGTTCCAACATCATTTATTGGAAAGACTATCTTTTCTCCATTGAATTACTTTTGCATCTTTGTTAAAAATCATTTGAGCATATCTGTATGAGTTATTTTCTGTGTCCAGTGCTTATGCACCATGGTTCATCAAGCCAATCTTTATTCTAACTTTGCTAAACTTATCCCAGCACTATTTTTTTTTTTTTTTTTTAAATTTTTTTTTTTTTATTCTTATGTTAATCCCCATACATTACATCATTAGTTTTAGATGAAGTGTTCCATGATTCATTGTTTGTGCATAACACCCAGTGCTCCATGCAGAACGTGCCCTCCTCAGTACCCACCACCAGGCTAACCCATCCTCCCACCCCCCTCCCCTCTAGAACCCTCAGTTTGTTTTTCAGAGTCCATCGTCTCTCATGGTTCGTCTACCCCTCCGATTTCCCCCGCTTCATTCTTCCCCTCCCGCTACCTTCTTCTTCTTCTTTTTTTTTTTTTTCTTAACATATATTGCGTTATTTGTTTCAGAGGTACAGATCTGAGATTCAACAGTCTTGCAAAATTCACAGCGCTTACCAGAGCACATACCCTCCCCAGTGTCTATCACCCAGTCACCCCATCCTTCCCACCCCACCCCCCACTCCAGCAACCCTCAGTTTGTTTCCTGAGATTAAGAATTCCTCATATCAGTGAGATCATATGATACTTGTCTTTCTCTGATTGACTTATTTCACTCAACATAATACCCTCCAGTTCCATCCACGTCGTTGCAAATGGCAAGATCTCGTTCCTTTTGATGGCTGCATAATATTCCATTGTATATATATACCAGATCTTCTTTATCCATTCATCTGTTGATGGACATCTTGGCTCTTTCCACAGTTTGGCTATTGTGGACATTGCTGCTATAAACATCGGGGTGCACGTACCCCTTCGGATCCCTACTTTTGTATCTTTGGGGTAAATACCCAGTAGTGCAATTGCTGGATCATATGGTAGCTCTATTTTCAACTTTTTGAGGAACCTCCATACAGTTTTCCAGAGTGGCTGCACCAGCTTGCATTCCCACCAACAGTGTAGGAGGGTTCCCCTTTCTCCGCATCCCCGCCAACATCTGTCATTTCCTGACTTGTTAATTTTAGCCATTCTGACTGGTGTGAGGTGGTATCTCATTGAGGTTTTGATTTGGATTTCCCTGATGCCGAGCGATACTGAGCACTTTTTCATGTGTCTGTTGGCCATTTGGATGTCTTCTTTGGAAAAATGTCTTTTCATGTCTTCTGCCCATTTCTTGATTGGATTCTTTGTTCTTTGGGTGTTGAGTTTGATGAGTTCTTTATAGATTTTGGATACTAGCCCTTTATCTGATATGTCATTTGCAAATATCTTCTCCCATTCTGTTGGTTGTCTTTTGGTTTTGTTGACTGTTTCTTTTGCTGTGCAAAAGCTTTTTATCTTGATGAAGTCCCAATAGTTCATTTTTGCCCTTGCCTCCCTTGCCTTTGGCGATGTTTCTAGGAAGAAGTTGCTTCGGTTGAGGTCAAAGAGGTTGCTGCCTGTGTTCTCCTTTAGGATTTTGATGGACTCCTGTCTCACATTGAGGTCTTTCAACCATTTGGAGTCTATTTTTGTGTGTGGTGTAAGGAAATGGTCCAGTTTCATTCTTCTGCATGTGGCTATCCAATTTTCCCAACACCATTTGTTGAAGAGACTGTCTTTTTTCCATTGGACATTCTTTCCTGCTTTGTCAAAGATGAGTTGACCATAGAGTTGAGGGTCCATTTCTGGGCTCTCTATTCTGTTCCATTGATCTATGTGTCTGTTTTTGTGCCAGTACCATGCTGTCTTGATGATGACAGCTTTGTAATAGAGCTGGAAGTCCGGAATTGTGATGCCGCCGGCTTTGCTTTTCTTTTTCAACATTCCTCTGGCTATGCGGGGTCTTTTCTGGTTCCATACAAATTTTAGGATTATTTGTTCCATTTCTTTGAAAAAAGTGGATGGTATTTTGATGGGGATTGCATTGAATGTGTAGATTGCTCTAGGTAGCATTGACATCTTCACAATATTTGTTCTTCCAATCCATGAGCATGGAATGTTTTTCCATTTCTTTGTGTCTTCCTCAATTTCTTTCATGAGTATTTTATAGTTTTCTGAGTACAGATCCTTTGTCTCTTTGGTTAGATTTATTCCTAGGTATCTTATGGTTTTGGGTGCAATTGTAAATGGGATCGACTCCTTAATTTCTCTTTCTTCTGTCTTGTTGTTGGTGTATAGGAATGCCACTGACTTCTGTGCATTGATTTTATATCCTGCCACTTGACTGAATTCCTGTATGAGTTCTAGCAGTTTTGGGGTGGAGTCTTTTGGGTTTTCCACATAAAGTATCATATCATCTGCAAAGAGTGAGAGTTTGACTTCTTCCTTGCCAATTTGGATGCCTTTGATTTCTTTTTGTTGTCTGATTGCTGTGGCTAGGACTTCCAATACTATGTTGAATAGCAGTGGTGATAGTGGACATCCCTGCCGCGTTCCTGACCTTAGGGGGAAAGCTCTCAGTTTTTCCCCATTGAGAATGATATTCGCTGTAGGTTTTTCATAGATGGCTTTTATGATATTGAGGTATGTACCCTCTATGCCTATACTCTGAAGAGTTTTGATCAAGAAAGGATGCTGTACTTTGTCAAATGCTTTTTCTGCATCTATTGAGAGGATCATATGATTCTTGTTCTTTCTTTTGTTAATGTATTGTATCACATTGATTGATTTGCGGATGTTGAACCAACCTTGCAGCCCAGGGATAAATCCCACTTGGTCATGGTGAATAATCCTTTTAATGTACTGTTGGATCCTATTGGCTAGTATTTTGGTGAGAATTTTTGCATCCATGTTCATCAGGGATATTGGTCTGTAATTCTCCTTTTTGATGGGGTCTTTGTCTGGTTTTGGGATCAAGGTAATGCTGGCCTCATAAAATGAGTTGGGAAGTTTTCCTTCCATTTCTATTTTTTGGAACAGTTTCAGAAGAATAGGTATTAATTCTTCTTGAAATGTTTGGTAGAATTCCCCTGGGAAGCCATCTGGCCCTGGGCTTTTGTTTTTTGGGAGATTTTTGATGACTGCTTCAATTTCCTTAGTGGTTATAGGTCTGTTCAGGTTTTCTATTTCATCCTGGTTCAGTTTTGGTAGTTGGTACATCTCTAGAAATGCATCCATTTCTTCCAGGTTATTTAATTTGCTGGCATAGAGTTGCTCATAATATGTTCTTATAATTGTTTGTATTTCTTTGGTGTTGGTTGTGATCTCTCCTCTTTCATTCATGATTTTGTTGATGTGGGTCATTTCTCTTCTCTTTTTGATAAGTCTGGCCAGGGGTTTATCAATCTTGTTAATTCTTTCAAAGAACCAGCTCCTAGTTTCATTGATCTGTTCTACTGTTCTTTTAGTTTCTATTTCATTGATTTCTGCTCTGATCTTGATTATTTCTCTTCTCCTGCTGGGTTTAGGCTTTATTTGCTGTTCTTTCTCCAGCTCCTTTAGGTGTAGGGTTAGGTTGTGTACTTGAGACCTTTCTTGCTTCTTGAGAAAGGCTTGTATTGCTATATACTTTCCTCTTAGGACTGCCTTTGCTGCATCCCAAAGATTTTGAATAGTTGTGTTTTCATTTTCATTGGTTTCCATGTATTTTTTTAATTCTTCTTTAATTTCCTGGTTGACCCATTCGTTCTTTAGTAGGATGCTCTTTAGCCTCCATGTATTTGAGTTCTTTCTGACTTTTGTCTTGTGATTGAGCTCTAGTTTCAAAGCATTGTGGTCTGAAAATAGGCAGGGAATGATTCCAATCTTTTGGTACCTGTTGAGACCTGATTTATGACCTAGGATGTGATCTATTCTGGAGAATGTTCCATGGGCACTAGAGAAGAATGTGTATTCCGTTGCTTTGGGGTGGAATGTTCTGAATATGTCTGTAAAGTCCATTTGGTCCAGTGTGTCATTTAAAGTCTTTATTTCCTTGTTGATCCTTTGCTTAGATGATCTGTCCATTTCAGTGAGGGGGGTGTTAAAGTCCCCCACTATTATTGTATTGTTGTCGATGTGTTTCTTTGCTTTTGTTATTAATTGGCTTATATAATTGGCTGCTCCCATGTTAGGGGCATAGATATTTACAATTGTTAGATCTTCTTGTTGGATAGATCCTTTAAGTATGATATAGTGTCCTTTCTCATCTCTTATTACAGTCTTTGGTTTAAAATCTAATTTGTCTGATATAAGGATTGCCACCCCAGCTTTCTTTTGGTGTCCATTAGCATGGTAAATGGTTTTCCACCCCCTCACTTTCAATCTGGGGCTGTCTTTGGGTCGAAAATGAGTCTCTTGCAGACAGCATATCGATGGGTCTTGTTTTTTAATCCAGTCTGATAGCCTGTGTCTTTTGATTGGGGCATTGAGCCCATTTACATTCAGGGTAACTATTGAAAGATAGGAATTTAGTGCCATTGTATTGCCTGTAAGGTGACTGTTACCGTATATTGTCTGTGTTCCTTTCTGGTCTATGTTGCTTTTGGGGTCTCTCTTTGCTTAGAGGACTCCTTTCAAGATTTCCTGTAGGGCTGGTTTTGTGTTTGCAAATTCCTTTAGTTTTTGTTTGTCCTGGAAGCTTTTTATCTCTCCTTCAATTTTCAATGACAGCCTAGCTGGATATAGTATTCTTGGCTGCATATTTTTCTCGTTTAGTGCTCTGAATATATCCTGCCAGTCCTTTCTGGCCTGCCAGGTCTCTGTGGATAGGTCTGTTGCCAATCTAATGTTTCTACCCTTGTAGGTTACATATCTCTTGTCCCGAGCTGCTTTCAGGATTTTCTCTTTGTCTATGAGACTCGTAAGTTTTACTATTAGATGTCGGGGTGTTGACCTATTTTTATTGATTTTGAGGGGGGTTCTCTGTGCTTCCTGGATTTTCATGCCTGTTTCCTTCCCCAAATTAGGGAAGTTCTCTGCTATAATTTGCTCCATTATACCTTCTGCCCCTCTCTCTCTTTCTTCTTCTTCTGGGATCCCAATTATTCTAATGTTGTTTCGTCTTATGGTATCGCTTATCTCTCGAATTCTGCCCTCGTGATCCAGTAGTTGTTTATCTCTCTTTTTCTCAGCTTCTTTATTTTCCATCATTTCATCTTCTATATTACTGATTCTCTCTTCTGCCTCATTTATTCTAGCAGTTAGCGCCCCCATTTTTGATTGCACCTCATTAATAGCCTTTTTGATTTCTACTTGGTTGGATTTTAGTTCTTTTACTTCTCCAGAAAGGGTTTCTCTAATAACTTCCATATTTTTTTCAAGCCCAGCTAGTATCTTTAAAGTGATGATTCTGAACTCTAGATCTGACATCGTACTAATGTCCGTATTGAGTAGGTCCCTGGCAGTCGGTACTACCTCTTGTTCTTTTTGTTGAGGTGATTTTTTCCGTCTTGTCATTTTGTGCAGAGGAGAATAGATTAATGAGAGAACAAAATGCTAGCAGAGTAACAACGTCCCCAGAAAATATACTCTAAACAAATCAGAAAAAACCTGAAGCAGTGGGAAAAGAAAGGGAAAGAGAGAAAAAAGAAAAAGAAAAAAAAGAAAAAGATAAAGATAAAAACAGAAACAAACAAAACAAAACAGCAACAAAAAAACCAGAATGTGATCAAATATGATCAGTGCCACACACTAGATTTGGGGTGTATTTTGGTCTTTTAGAAGAAAGTCCCTACCAAAATTTTAAAGAAAGAAAAACTTATATATGTACAAAAATAAGGGTTGATATGATGAAGGGATGGAATATGACTGTAAAGATGGAAATTATAAAAAATTTTATAAAAGGAATTGATAAGAAGTTGTTTGAAAAAAAGAAAGAAGAGGATTTAAAAAAAGAAAAAAAAAAGGGAGAGGATGTGATCAGGCAGGGGAACAGAAAACACCATATACTAGAGATTTAGGGTATATTTTGATCTGTTAGAAGAAACTATCTCAAAATTTTAAAGAGAGAACAACTTATATATATAAGCCAAAAATATGGGTAACTACTATGAAGGGATAGAATATGACTCTAAAAATGAAAAATAAAAATGTTTTTTTTTTAAAAAAAAAAAAGGGATTGATAAGATGTTGGTTGAAAAAGGGAAAAAGAAAAATTCAAAAAGAATAAAAAAAGAAAAAAAGACAGTTAAAAAAAAATTAACTTTGAAAGACTACAGAATCATGGTAAAAAAGCCATGAATTCTATGTGCAGTAGACCCCTAGAGCTGGAGTTCTGCCGTTCTCATTGATCGGTAAACTTGGTCTTGGCTGGCTGTTCTCGCTGATCTTCTGGGGAGGGGCCTGTTGCCGTGGTTTCCAAATGTCTTTGCCGGAGGCAGAATTGCCCCGCCCTTGCCCCCTCCCGGCTAAGTAATCTGCTCAGGTTTGCTCTCCGGGGCTTTTGTTCCCTGCGAGCTTTCCGTACAGCTTTGGAGGCGGAGAGTGAAAATGGCGGCCTCCCAATCTCCGCCGCGGAGGAGCCGAGAACTCGGGGCCCCGCTTCTCAGTGAGCCCCCAGAGAAAAGCCGTCAGTCACTCCCGTCTCCCCGGTCTCCAGCCGCACTCCGTGCTCACCCAGCCTGTGACGGCGCGTTTCTATCTCTGGCACCCGACCCCGGGTGGAGTCTCCAAACCCAGCAGATCCCTGCGGTGCACTCCTGCACGGCTCCTCCCGGGGGAGGAAGGTGAGTCTCCCCGGATCTGCCGCTTGTTGGGTCCCTGCTGGAGGAGCAGGGGCCCGACTGTGCCGCGGATCACGGTTTATGGCAACCCCGAGCTGGGCTGCGCCTCTGCAGCCGGCTTCCCTGCTCCGATACCTGGGAGCTCTGCCACACTCAGGCACCCCCGGTCTTTCTGTGACCCCGAGGGTCCTGAGACCACACTGTCCCGGAGGGTTCCACCCCCCGCTTAGCCACCAGGGTGACGTTCCTCGGCGGAGCAGACTTTTAAAAGTTCCGATTTTGTGCTCCGTGGCTCTATCACTTGCCAGAAGCCGCCGACGGAGGCCCCTCCCCCGCCGTCTATCCTCCCGAATATCGCCTCGGATTCACTTCTCCGCACGTCCTACCTTCCAGAAAGTGGTCGCTTTTCTGATGAGAGAGTTGTTGCTCTTCTTTTCTTCGATCTCCTGTTGAGTTTGTAGGTGTTCAGAATGGCTTGATCCCTATCCAGCTGAATTCCTGAGACCAGACGAAATCCAGGTCTCCTACTCCTCCGCCATCTTGCTCCGCCCCCTCCTATCCCAGCACTATTAATTCAAAATCTTCCAAGAGAGAGCCTAGAATTGTGTGTCTTTAATCATAGTAGTAAATCTGATGTATAGCCATATTTGGGAACCCTGCTCAGAGGTTACACAAGGATTTTTCATGAATCTTTGCTGAGGTTGGTGGTGAGGAAGTAGAGGATGACTTTGTGACTCTCTCATTTATTAAATTAATTAAGAAATATTTAACATTTAGGGAAAGTTATGAAAAACAAGAAATGGCCACTTATGTTCTCATCACTTGGCTTAATAAATGAAACATTACCTATAAAGATGTAGCTTCTTGTCGGTCCTCTCCCTCCTCAATCACATCCTCCTCCCTTTCTGTCTCCAACCCCAGAGGTAACCACTCTCCTATATTTTATAATTATCATTTTTACACATTCTCTATATTTGACAATATAAAATACACACACATATGCATATACAACCATATATGTCTAATTTGTTATTTTACTAGAAGTCTGACATAAAAGCGACTACCAACTTGATCAGAGGGCAAATTATCATTCTCATCAGCCTTCAAACCCAGACCACAGCATATCCTGAAGTCTGGTTTAGCTCAGTTTGCTTAGATTTACCCACACGTTTACTAGTTTCTTTGTTCACTATGCTTTCTGACATCTCAGAATTTAATTCTGGGATTATTTTCCTCTCTTCCTGAATTTTATCCATCAGACATTCCTTTATACATAACATTTTCTTTTTCTTTTTTTTTTTTAAAGATTTTATTTATTTATGTGAGAGAGAGAAAATGAGAGAGAGCACATGAGAGTGGGGAGGGTCAGAGGGAGAAGCAGACTCCCCGCTGAGCAGGGAGCCTGATGCGGGACTCGATCCAGGGACTCCGGGATCATGACCTGAGCCGAAGGCAGTCACTTAACCAACTGAGCCACTCAGGCGCCCTATACATAACATTTTCTTGGGGGATAAACTCTGTTACTGTTTGTCCAAATATAACTTTATTTTTCCTCATTATGAATGATAATTTCTCTGGATATACACTTTTTGATAGACAGTTACTTTTTGTTTAGCATACTGAAAACTTTACTCCATGGCTGTAGTAGTATCTATAGCTGCATAACAAATTACCCCAAAACCCAGTGGCTTAAAACAACAATATACATTATCTCTCACAGTTGCTGTGGATTAAGAATTCTTGAGTGGCTTAGCTGGAGAGTTCTTGATCAGGATTTTGGCCAAGGCTACAGTTACCTGAAAGCTTGCCTGGAGGATCTGCTCTCTAGATGGCTTACTTGAATGACTGGGAAATTGATGCTGGTTTTCAGTAGGTCATCTTACACCTCATGTAGGCTTCTCTACAAAATTGCTGAAATGTCCTCATGACATGACAGCTGGCTTCCTCCAGATTGAGAATTCCAAGAACCAAGGGAGAAGAAATGATGTGGTTTATGACAGTGTTCAGCAATGTCACTTCTGTTGGCATATACAGCAACTCCCAGTGTAAAAGGGATTATTCAAGTGTTGGTATACCAGAAAGCAAAATGAGTGGGGGCCATTGTGAAGTCTGGCTCCTCCCATTACTTTGTGACTTTTTTTTTTTTTTTTTTACTTTGTGACTCTTTATTGCTAATGCTGAGCAGTCTGTGGTCAGTGTATTGCTATGCCTTTGCAAAAAATATTTTTCCCTCTTGCTGCTCTTATAATCTTCTATTGGTTATTAATGTTCTGCAAATTTATTTATTTTCATTAATTGTTCTTGTATTTCATTGTGATTCTTAAAACTGAGAAGCTATATTTGTCACTAATCTTCCTAAATTTGTAGTCATTATCTTTTTGAAAACTTTTCTCTCCTACTTTATCTAATATTCCTTCTGGTAATCTGATTTGACAAATATTGCTTTATCATTAGATCCTTAATATAATAATCTCATTCTTATAATTTGTCTTTGTCTTTCTGTGTTTATTTATTTGTGTTTGTTTCCTCATATACTACCTCTTAGGTCCCTAATCCTTTTCTTTTTCTTTTATTATGTTATGTTAATCACCATACATTACTTCATTAGTTTTTGATGTAGTGTTCCATGATTCATTGTTTGCATATAACACCCAGTGCTCCATTCAGTATGTGCCCTCTTTCATACCCATCACCAGGCTAACCCATTCCGCCACCCCCCTCCCCTCTAGAACCCTCAGTTTGTTTCTCAGAGTCCATAGTCTCTCATGGTTTGTCTCTCCCTCCGATTTCCCTCCTTCATTTTCTAATCTGTCTCTGATTGTTGTTTAATCTATTGATTTTTTATTTTCAATGATTGTGTTTATCATTTATAGGTATTATTCCTGTTTTTTCCTCCAAATTCTCATTTTTATAGTATCTTGTTTCCAACTCATTTTTACCATTTCCTCTTTTATTTATTTAAAGATTTGGGCAAGAATATTCTCATTCTTATTCCAATGATTAAAATATGTATAGTATTCTGAACTCAAACACTATTGTTATCAATCTAACTCCTGATTCTCTCTCATTATGGCTTGCTTGTCATTTTTTACATAATTTCATATTTGATTTATCTAAATTTGTTGGACTCCTGAAGGGGCTGGTTTGAAGGCTTGCTATTTAGAGAGGGTAGTTTTTTGCCTTCACCAGGGCTGTGAGGAAGAATGTATATTGGTTTATCCAAAAATTGTGGTGCTTTTAGTGAAAGAATTTTAGAACATTGAATTAACATATTGCCAGTAAAGTAAATAGTTTTGATTTCTTACAATCACTGCAACCTGAATTCTATGTGTAAGGCTTCCAGGACAATAGTGCTTGAATAAAAGTTACTTTTGCAAAAATAATCTCTATACTGTACAAAGACTAGCAGAAATATATCCAAAATGAAAGGATAGAAATAGCATAAAGGGCAGCTTTGGAAATCAAAGGTGAAAATTACATGGCCAATATGACTCCAGGGTTTGAAACTGTTTACATTACTGGAGGAACAGACAATATGTGCCACTTTTATGGTCTAATCCTTGAGCACCTGTGGACTCAATTAGCGGGTAAAAAAATTGGAGTGCTATAGATTTTTAAACATAAACATTTATGGCTGCTACAGAGACAATGACTTATAAATGATTATTGGACCATTTTTTGTAAACTGTTTTTAGTTGACAACATTTGCTATTCTTTTCCTTATTTCTCAATCCTATCATACATAAACAGATAAAAGGTGGAGGTGAGTTTTCTCTGGGTAAAAAGCTCCATGAAATCAGATCCGATGTTACATTTTCCTTTGTCTTATGTTTTTCCTATATTTAATTCCAGTTTTATATTTAGAAACACTCATACTTAACTAATTCACTGCCTCTATTCTAAACTCAATTTAAAATAATGATGAAAGGTATAAGCCTAAAATACATTTTTCTCTCTCATACAAATTACTTTTATCAAACTTTACACACATACCCACACTCACCAATACATGATTATTACTACACACACACACACATGCACACACACACGCACACACACACATGGATAGCAGCAATAATTTTCATTATGTATTCATTCCCTTCAAGGTAACATAGGCTAAAAGAAACCACATTATCTAAGTTATGTCTGAATATTTCTATTTTCATTTTATAGGGCATAACAGTTTATGCACTAAGCTAGTTCTATTGCCCCCCAAATTTCTCAGTGATCATCAGGAAATTACTTTCCTCTCTAATCTGTTCACTGTCCCACTCATTGCACTAATTTCAGAATCTGCAATTAGGTCACTAGAATTAGTGACTAGAATTATATCATCTCTAATACGGCAAGTTCTTAAAGATATCTAATGTCTAATATGTAACATATTTAATATGTTTTGAGTCAGATATATTCTTGAAAGGTTTAGTGAAAATTTAATTTTTCACATGCAATTCATAATTTAAATGAGCTATTAGAGCTCACTACATGGAACTTGTTAGGGTTTTTTTTTTTTTTTATTACTAGCATGAAGTGAATATCCCTTAGTTTTTCTTTTTAGAGAGTCTTGATCTAGATGAGGGAAGGAAAGAGAAGCAGGTTAAGTTTCTTGGCCTCTGGGCTGAAAATGGCCTTTTGGGCCATTGCTGGCTTTGGAAATCTGATGAAAATTATAAATCCTCTTCCCAGGGAAATGCCACACACACATGAAATTTTGCATATGATTTCAGAAAGTCCATGAACCTCTTGAAGCCTGTCCAAGGAACAGATTATGATTTCCTGGACTAGATGACAAAACATAATTAAGTGGACAAATGGACCAATAATAATATTACTTGAGGTATGCTATATTTTCTTATATACTACTCATCATTACTATAATAAATATAGAAAATTGTTTAATTTTATATCCCATGACTTAAGTATATAAAGCATATTTGAAGGTCTAATTTATATACATTTTTTGACACAAGCTATGCACATATATATTTGACTATTTTAATTGCAAATTTCTCTTGACATAAAAGGAATACCTTTTAGATTATTAGAAATGAAGTTTGGAGAGTGATTACAACTTGTAGGCTTTTAATAGGGCTAGGTAATACTTTTTATCTATGTGTATTTTTAATATCCCGCTATAGTGTAGGGACTTAAAATGTTATATCATATTTCTACTGAGTGCACTTGCCAGGTTCTATTGCTTTAAAGTACTTTTCCTGTAACTAAAAAGCTTAAAGAAAACACTTAATATTTCCATACAATACCTAAAATAGTTTTTTTATTGGTTTTACCTCTGTAAAAAAAATACACATTAGGATGATTGCTAATTACCTAAGTATATGTGGATAATACCATTGAGCTCTTTGACTGCATTTGTCTAAATTCCTCTTCCCTCTGAATATTGGGAATTTACCACATTGTAATTACATGAAAACACTGCTGTACGAGCATAGTAACATAACCCCTTTGTTGTTTGTTTTTGTTTTGCTTTGTTTTTAGAGAGGGAGAGAAAGTGGGAGAGGTGGAGGGGGGCAGGGTGGGAGACTCCACACCCAGCACAGAGCCCGACATGGGGGGCTCTATTTCACAACCCCGAGATCATGACCCTAGCCGAAATCAAGAGTCAGGTGCTTAACCAACTGAGCCACCCAGATGCCCCAAACATAATCCCTATTGTAACATAATGTGAATTTTTAAATATGCAAACAATTTCAATTAAATATATACATAGGCTATTGTTGAAAATGGCTTAACAGCTAGTAATCTAACTAGAAAAAACAATGAGCTAGTCCCCCTCTCTGATGACTCTTGAATATAATAGATGTCCCAGATCATAAAATACTTTTAATGAAAATACAGAACTTAAATGAACTTTCTTCAATTTAGCATAAGGGATATATGGAATGAATGTCTAAGTTCATTTGGATAAAGAAACTTCAGCTGAACTTCTATTACTCTATTGGAGAATATGTTCAGCTGGAATAAAGGGCTTTTCAGCATTTCCTCAGATGGAGAATTGAGGACTCCATATTACCACTGCTCTAGGGGCAACTGCAAGAGATATATGAGGTTGGGTGAAATTTATTAGATCCAAAGGGATATGAAGACAAACCACAGATATCATCTCATTTACTAATTATTTGTTTAATTGTACAAAAACTGACTGAAAAAGTGTGTAATAAATAATAGCCAATAAATATTTCTAGTAGATGAAATGTGAAAAAATAAAAATTTTAACATAAAAAAAGAATAAAATAAAAATTTTAACATGACACAGACTGATAAAGAGAGCTATGAAACTATGGGATAGAATTCTTCAGCTTACTTAAGGATTAATAAAAAATGCATATGTGAATTTCACAACCTAGTAGAGAAGATAACTCATATGCACAGATTGCTATAAAACACATTAAAGAAAGTATTGACTGCTAATAAAGTTTAGAAGAAAGGGACACATATTTGGGACATCGGGAAAGGACTCATGAATTTGGCAATGCTTGAGCCTAGCCTTGAAGGATGGCTTAAGATTTGGGCAACAAACAATGACTGTGGGACATGGAAGTAATGCTGTGATCCAAGGAACGGAAGTAGAAACCCTAGGATATTTCTGTGGACGGGTTGGACAGTGGAGTTGGTTACATGGAATGGTAAAAGATTAAAGCTAAAAAGGCTGAAGTTAATACAAGAAGGTTTTTGGTACTTAGCTAAAAGGAGTGGTCTTTGTTCTGTAGGCAGTGAGTGAAGAGCCAATGAATGAAGTTTTGAGCGGGCCTCACAGCTATACAGCAAAGGTCAGCATTAAGGGGGCTGTACTTTCAATAAGGGTGTATTGCCGCATATTCTCAATTATATATAAGAACAAAAGCACTAGCCTAAAAACCAGCAACAAATGGAGGGGCGCCAGGATGGCTAAGCCGTTAAGCATCTGCCTTCGGCTCAGGTCATGATCCCAGGGTCCTGGGATTGAGCCCCACATCGGGCTCCCTGCTCGGCGGGAAGCCCGCTTCTCCCTCTCCCACTCCCCCTGCTTCTGTTCCTGCTCTCGCTAACTCTCTCTCTGTCAAATAAATAAATAAAATCTTTAAAAATAAATAAATAAATAAATAAATAAATAAATAAATAAAAAATAAAAACCAGCAACAAATGGAAACATGATACATGTATAAATTAACTTTTTATTCTAAAATGATAGTGATAAATATGTAACACTTCAAGGTATAGCAAACAGCATCAGTATGTTTTTTCCATACAAAAAAATACAAAAGGAAACAACACTATACTCAACACATGAAAAGTATTACCAGAAACTGAGAATTTCTGGTAAATACTAAGTTTAAAAGCACAAACATTTAGTAGGAGGTATGTGGTATAAGTTTCTAGAAGATATGTAGTTAGTAAAACAAACAAAATCAGTGTTGTTTACTACTTGTCTGGCATAAATCATTCTTAGGCATGGATGAGGAGCTATTCTCAAGGACCAAGACTCTAAATATATAAGAATTCTTACCAGAGTTACCAGAAGATTATACAATAGTTATGCACGTCAAATACCTCTGGTTTTGTAAATTTAGAATGTTGAAATTCTTACCTCGAACAACAAGGTCAGCTGAAGCTGAAGAATTGTCCACGATTGTCTGAGCGGTACATGTGTATCTACCAGCATGCTTCAGCTGGGCATTTCGGATAAGCAGTTCCCCATTGGAATCCAGCTGTTAGCAAAAATAGCAGTCATTCACATCACTACAATCTTCACCAATTATATGGCATTTAGGATACAAGAGGTACATTTTTCCCCTAACAATATGAGCACCATTAAAAGGTATCTTTTTTAGATACGCTAATTACGTCCTTACTTAGGTTACTTCAAGTCTGTCTTCAGTATCTCAAGCAAAAAGTAAAGTGAGTGAATTAATTAAGATCCTTTTTAACCCAAATATCTTTAACATTCTATTATTCCTATTACCAGAGGGAGGGCCATACAGAGATAAACTAAGGGATGAAACTATTTCATTCATAGCTTTTAAAGATAAATGGCAAAGTCTAAAACACTTCATGCTAAATGTCAATGAAGATAAATGGTATATGGCTAGGAAGAATTTGGTTTTGCAAAGCCAATCTGATTAATTTCAAGATGTACTACAGTTAATTACACAAAGATACTAAAAGTGTAAGAAACTGTCAAAATGGACAATTCTAAAATTTTCTGTTTTGGTCGAAACACAAACTCCATGTAAACAAGGATATTTGATTTGTTCACTGCTCTATTCCCAGTGTTTGTTCAATATACATTTTTTGAAGAAGGCCTGAGGGACTCTTGCCTGTGAGAGATAAGGCACTATCTAAATGCAATTTCTAAAAATAGCTAGTATTTATTGAATGCCCACTCTGAACCAGGCTCTGGGCTATGCAAGTGTGTGTGTGTGTGTAATTTCATTCTCTTCTGACTACAGTCCTATAAGATAGGTCCTATTCTGTCCATTTTATTAAAGATAAAAGTGAGACTTAGAGTAGCCAAATAATTTAACTAAGGGTCACTGAGCTTGTTTGGTAGTGGGAGCATCCAAAGTCCATGCTCATTATCTCCAAACTATTCATCTAGAGAAAAATTTGGAAAACTCAATTATCTATCATCTCTCTCTCTCTCTATCTATCTATCTATCTATTTGAGAGAGAGTGAGAATGAGTAGGAGGGGAAAAGGAGAGGGAGAGAGAATCTCCAACAGACTCCCCACTGAGCATGGAGCCTGATTCAGGGCTCAATCCAATGACCCCAAGATCACGACCTGAGCCGAAACCAAGAGTCAGATGCTTAACAGACTTAACCACTCAGGCACCCCTGGAAAACTCAATTTTTAAGTAGACATTTGGTTTTCTGGAGAACTAAGTATACTGATTTACTATTCTAATCATAAATATCCAGCTATATCAGAAGATGAAAAATTAATGGTTAGGTTAATATTTTACATAATAGATGAGAATATTGTTTATGTAATATAATAGACTTACACATTTTAAAATTTTGATTCTTTTAATGACTGCATGTGGAATGAATGCTCTGCTTCACCATACATTTTGCCAGTGGCCCCTTCATATATCAAATTTCCTGCTGGTTTTGGAAAGTATTTGGATTTGCTATACTTTTTTAATTAACGAGGTTAAGAATATAGGCATACCTTGAAGATATTGTGGGTTCAGTTCTAGACCACCACAATAAGCCAAGTCAAATCAATTTTTTAAAATTTCCCAGTGCATATAAAAGTTATGTACACCATATTATAGTCCGCAATGGCATTACACTATATTAAAGTATGCAATGGCACTTACACTATATTAAAGTATTCAATGGCATTATGTCTAACAAAGCAACCTACAGGCCCGCCTGGGTAGTGCAGTCAGTTGAGCGTCTGATTCTTGGTTTTGGCTCAGGCCATGATCTCAGGGTGGTGAGATTGAGCCCTGCGTGGGGCTCCACACTCAGCATGGAGTCTGCTTGGGATTCTCTTTCCCTCTGTCCCTCCCACTCATGTGCTTACTCTCTCTCTTTCAAATAAATAAATAAAGCTTTTTTAAAAAAGCAATATACATGCATCAATTTAAAAATAATTTATTGCTAAAAAATGCTAACCACCATATGAGCTTTCAGCATGTCATAATCTTTTGCTGGTGGAGGGTCTTGCCTTGATGTTGATGGCTGCTGACTGATGAGTATGGTGGTTGTTGAAGGTTGGAGTGTCTGTGGCAATTTCTTAAAATAAGACAACAATGACGCTTGCCCCATCAATTGACTCTTCCTTTAATGAAAGATTTCTCTGTAGCATGTGATGCTGTTTGACAGCATTCTACCCACAATGGAACTGCTTTCAAAATTGGAGTCAATCCTCACAAACCCTGCTGCTGCTTTATCAACTGAGTTGATATAATATTCTAAATCTTTTGTTGTCATTTCAATAGTCTTTACAGCATCTTCACCATGAGTAGATTCCATCTCAAGAAACCACGTTCTTTGCTCATCCATAAAAGCAACTCTTCATCTGTTCAAGTTTCATCATAAGATTGCAGCAATCCAATCACATCATCAGACTCCACTTCTAATTCTAGTTCTCTTATTATTTTCACTACATTTGCAGTTACTTCCTCTACTGAAATCTTAAACACCTCACAGTCATCCATGAGGGTTGGAATCAAATTCTTCTAAATTCCTGTTCACGTGGATATTTTTGGACGCTTCCCATGAATCACAAATATTCTTAATGGCATCTAAAACTGGGAATCCTTCCCAGAAGTTTCTCAATTTTCTTTGCCCAGATCCATCAGAGGAATCACTATCTATGGCAGCTATAGCCTTATGAAATATAGTTCTTAAATAATAGGACTTGAAATGAAAACACTAATTTGAGAGGATATATGCACCCCTGTGTTTATCACAGCCTTCTTTACAATAGCTACAATATGAAAGCAACACAAGTGTCCTTCTATACACATACAATGTATTATTAGTCACAAAAATGAGGGAAATATTGCCATTTAATACAACTTGGATGTGTTATTTGAAGTGAAATAAGTCAGATGGAAAAAGACAAATACCATATAATTTACTGATATATGAAATCTAAAAAACAAAATGAATGAAAAAATAAAGAAACAGATTCTTAAATACAGAGAACAATCTGGTAGTTGCCAGAGGGAAGGTTGGTGGGGGAATGGGCAAAATAGAAGAAAGGGATTATGAGATACAAATTCCCAGTTATAAAATAAGTAAGTCATGGAGATGAAAAGTACAGCATAGATAATATACTGTATTATAATATATTACAATAATATTGTAATAATGTTATATGGTGACAGATGGTGACTACACTCACTGTGGTGAACATTGAGTAATGTATAGAATGTGTTGAGTTACTACATTGTACACCTGAAACTAATATAACATTGTACGTCAATTGTATTTCAATAATAAATGTAAAACAATAATAAGGCATGAAAGTTGAAATTGCTCTTTGATCCATGGGCTACAGAACGGATGTTGTGTTAGCAGGCATGAAAACATTAATCTTGTTGTACATCTCCATCAGAGCTGTTTGGTGACCAGGTGCATTGTCAACGGGCAGTAATATTTTGAAAGAATTTTTTTTTTTTTTTCTGAGCAATAGGTCTCAGCAGTGGGCTTAAAATATTCAACAATATTGAATATTTTAAAATGTTGTCAACAGATGTGCTGTCATCCAGGCTTTGCTGTTCCATTTATAGAGCACAGGCAGAGTAGATTCTGCATAACTCTTAACAGCCCTAGGATTTTGAGAATGGTAAATGAGAATTGGCTTCAACTTATATTCACCAGCTGCATTAACCCCAAACAAGAAAGTCAGGCAGTCCTTTGAAGTTGTGGAGACTTTTAAATAGATATGAAAATCCTAGATAATATCGTCTAATGTAAGGTTGATTTGTCTACTTTGAAAATCTGTTGTTTAGTGTAGCCACCTTCATTAATGATCTTAGCTAGATCTTCTGGGTAACTTGCTGCAGCTTCTCCATCAACACTTGCTATTTCACCTTGCATTGTTATGTTATGGAGACGGCTTCTTTCCTTAAACCTCATGAACCAATCTCTGCTAGCTTCACACTTTTCTTCTGCAGCTTCCTCACCTCTCTCAGCCTTCATGGAATTGAATAGAGTTAGGGCCTTGCTCTGGATTAGGGTCTGGCTGAAGGGGATGTTTTGGCTGGTTTGATCTTCTATCCAGACCACTAAAACTTTCTCCATACCAGCAATAAGGCTGTTTTGCTTACTTATTATTCATATGCTCACTGGAGTAGAACTTTTAATTTCCTTCAAGAACTTTTCCTTTGTATTCATAACTTGGCTAACTCTTTGGTGCAAGAGTCCTAGCTTCAGGCCTATCTTGGCTTTCAACAGGCCTTCTACTCTAAGCTTAATTATTTCTAGCATTTGATTTAAAATGAGAGATGTGAAACTCTTTCTTTTACTTGAACACTTAGAGGCCATCATTGGGTTATTGGCCTGATTTCAATATTGTTGTATTTCAGGGAATAGGGAGGGCCAAGGAGAGGGAGAAAGTCAGAACAGCTAGTCCGTGGAGCAGTCAAAACCCACACAACAGTTATTAAATTTGCTGTTTCATATGGGTACAGTTCTTGGCACCTGAAAACAATGACAATAGTAACATCAAAGATCACTGATCACAGATCTAGCAAATATAATAATAATGAAAATTTAAAATATTGTGGGAATTACCAAAATATGATCCAGAGACACAAAGTGAGCAAATGCTATTGGAAAAATGGTGCAAGTAGACTTGCTCAACAATGGGTTGCCACAAACCTTCAGTTTGTAAAAACACATTATTTGCAAAGAACCATAAAGTGAAATGTAGTAAAACAAGGTATGCCTGTAATTGCTAGTTATAATGTGAGCAGATTGATTCCGTTGGTTGTAACAGAATGCTACTATCTCCATATAAAGAACTGGTCCGTGGCCACATGCATTGTTCCTTGATATTAGCCAGTCTTAGTAAAAATGTAGCTAGAGGTTATACAATTTAATGTCAGTTGGGGGTCTTCCTGTACCTTGAGGTCTAAAAATTTAGTTCCCAAGATTTCTGCAAATTCCTTGGGTAGTCTCCTACCTACATCTCCTCCTACATTGTATCCCTGTGTTATATATGTGTACAGTGTCTTCTACTAGACTGTAATTTTTTGTGGGAGGAACTAGGTTTTATTTATTATTACATACAAATTACTTATTGTAATTTCCTTCTGCTCCAATAGTCAGTTACTTCTTTGTCACACCAAGGAGTACCAGACAAGAAATTCAGTCCTTTCCCTATTTTGTCATAAAACTTAATAACACAAAGTACCCCCTAGTAAGTACCCCCATTCCACTGAATGAAAGATGATGGAATTGGCTGTATCCCACAAGGCAGGGCAAATCAACATTGAAAATTACCATTCATTACATATTTTTATTCTTAAATTCCTGTTGGCCATATTTTTACTAGGGATTTCTCAGTGACTTTTCCCTTTGCCAGTGCCCTTGCTGGTACCCACTCCCACTCGCATTTCCTACTTCTCTCTGCTCTTCTCTTCTTGCCCCTGGAAACAGAGAATTATTCTTTTTTCCTCATGTTAAGCTACTTAATTCTATGATCGTTTCTTGAATCAGATAATACCTATTCTTCAAAACCCGACTTTCGGTTCTTAGATTTTTTTTTTTCTATTTCTTTATCTCTTACTCCTCAATTCATTTGAATCTGGTCCCCACCTCTTCAATTTATTTTATTTGACTTCTGATAGCATTTGACCTTTTCCCACATATTCAACTTTCTAATCATCTATGACAACACACTTCCCAGAAACTTTGAGGACATTCTCAACCTTCTTCTTCTCCTCCTCCTCCTCCTCCTCCTTCTTCTTCTTCTTCAACTTCCTTATAATTCCATCATAAATTCTTGAATTCATCCATTCCTTCCATCACTACTGTCTCTTTCCTTTTCTAAGCTACCAACATCTCCCACTGAACTACTATTCTCTGTTTGGTCACAACCTCCACCCCTGTTCTATTCTTTTCTCTCCTTGGCACACAGAGTGACATTTTAAAAACACCAATATGACCAACTCACCCCTCTTTGTAAAAATACAACTTACTGAAAGCTTTAAAATTTTTCCTCTTCCTGGAATATGGTCAATCTGGCTCCATTTTCTAAATTCTGTCCAATATTCCAGCTCAGCTAGTGCCATATCATTTACTCTGCTCTCCAGGAGAACATTCCCTTTATAGGACCTTAAATGCATCTTGTTCTCTCCCATCTCTGGTTCTCCATGCTAATTCCTCTCTTAGAATGTGACTCCCTCATATCCCCACACTCTTATCACATTCACCTAAGTAAACACTCTTCACTCACCAATACCAATTTATTCCTCAAGCAAGACTTTCCATTTTCTCTTGTTAGATTTTGTCACTGCACCTTTTACCTTATGTCATATAATATATCTCAACAGCAATAAAATATTTGTATAATTATAGGATTAAAGTTGGTCTTCTTAGAGGACTCTAAGTTTTATGTGAGGAGGAATATGCCTGTTTTGTTCATCATTGTATCCCTGTGTTATATATGTGTACAGTGTCTTCTACTAGACTGTAATTTTTTGTGGGAGGAACTAGGTTTTATTTATTATTACATACAAATTACTTATTGTAATATCTGACATACAGGAGGAATTCAGCAAATAAATATTACACAAATGAATTAATAAATACCTATTATCTAAAATGTTCTTACTAAATTCTTTTAGTAATTTTGTATGATTTTTTCAGGTAAGATAATGACAATGTTATAAGATAAAATAACTGAATTGAGAACAACTATTGGTATCCATATACATGAGATAAACTGCCATTAATAATATATTTCAAACTATTTATGAACTAATTTCATGAGGAAATAAAAGTTTTAGCAGTAATGTGTAAATTTCTAGAAAAAAAAATGCAGTGAACATATAAGAGAATGGAAATCTCTAAGTTTTCCAACTACCTGTATGCACTGTAAAGAATTTGGCCTTGCCCCAAGGGAGGTCTGCTATTTCTTCAGCTTCTGGAAGGTAATCTAAAGTGTCTTTCTTTGCCTTGGGTCATACTGGATAGTCTAACAATGTGATTTAGAGTGGGTATTAGAGACTCTTGTATAATACGTTTTAGACTTAGGGTCTGAAATCGTATAGTGACTTAGGGTAGGGGCTTTGGGTCATGTGGTATCAGTCAGTCCAGAGACTGACATTAACCATTTGGGCAATCAATCAGTCATGCTTACGTGATTAAGCCCCAATAAACTCTTTGAACACCAAAGCTCAGGTGAGCTTTCCCAGTTGGCAATACTCTGTGCATACTGCCACACACCTAAGCTGATAAAGTAATGCATCTTGACTCCACAGAGACAGAACAATAGAAGCTCTATATTTGGTACTTCTCTGGGATTCTGCCCTGTGCACTTCTTCTGTTGGCTGATTTTAATCTGTATGTTTTTCCTGTAATAAACTGTAACCATAAATATAATGGCTTTCAGGGAGTTCTGTGAGTCCCTTCTAGCAAATAAAACTGAGGGTGGTTTTGGCAACCCCTGGAATTTGTAGTTCATTTCAGAAGTGAAGATGGTCTTGGGGATGGTGCCTCTTTGTAGTTGGCCTAACTCTTCATACTGCCTTACTAAATAGAATTCATTTATGAGAGGAGGTAAAGAAATATTATTTTATTATTTATAACTTTTTAAAAAATATTTGAGGCAAGGAGAGAATAAATGTGTGTGTATGGTGAAGGTCATATGTTTTTCTTGAGCTGTCATAAAGGCTAATTGGCACATATTTCTGAGTAATTTTCTAGTGAGAAAAAATAAAATAATTTAAACACTGTATATTTGTAAAACACACTGCTTTAATGTGTTTTCACATTCTTAATTAGCACTTCATTGTGACACTAAATATTCAGTAATGGAAAGATATTAAGTAAAATCTTTTTAAGTTATTATGATGAAGATAAGTTATATTTGAGGAAAATAATGTTTGCACAAAAGTAAAAAGCACTTAGTTCTATTACATGCTTTCATTATGTGAACTCACACTTCTTTGGTTGCTTCCTATGCCTAAATGAAAGATAATCCTGTTGCTAAACTCACACTATTTTAAGCAGTCAGGTGATTAGGCTGAAATTAAAAAAATAAAACACCTCAGAAATTTAAAATGTTTTTCTTAATTCAAGTCCTCACAATAAAAAAAATTGAGGGCAGAAAAATAATATAAAAATAAACAAGTTATGACACTGTAATTGCCTTTTGTAAAATATTTATATTCTGTACACCTAATATTCTTTTTTTCTTAATAAAATTGCTATCTTTTTCTCCCCAGACTCTCAGTTTGAAACATATTGCTGTTTACATATTCACTTATTTTATTCTCAGAGAAATAATGTGGTCATGATTTTTATACTTTTCACATGTTATTAAAAACACAACCTATTTATGTCTTAAAATTATATTAAATTTATACTTATTGAATCTTCTAAATAAACTCTTTAAACTTTTAATTAAACTATTCTAAAAGTTCACTGCTAAAGTACTTTTAAATGTCAGCTCTGTTTTAAACATTAGGACTTAGTTACGTAATAATAGACTACTTGTGTAAAGCAATAATAAGCAACCTTAACATTTATTTTCATTTGCTCTATATTTGGTAAAGGTGTGGGACTGAAATATCTCAAGAAGGAAAGCAAAGGAAAAATATACTATATTATTTCCAATATAGTTGTGTATGTATAAAAACTTTCCTGAAATTTTTATAAATGGTAATAGCTCTTTCCATACCTCAGGAGAAGTTGAGGTTCTCAGTGGTCGACAGAACGCTTACAAAGCAAGTAAAGATCATGGACCTCAGCACATTCTAGCCACAAATTAGATATGAATGCTCTCTATATTTTCACTAAAAAACCACAGCTTGTCTGAATTACAAAATGCTTCCCTTCATGTGAGGAGAGTTGAATCACATACTGGAAATTGTGATAGCACAGCTCAGGGATGTTCCAAAGTGTAGATGTGGTTTACCGCTTAGAAATTTCCCAAATTTAAATCAAAAGACTTCCAAAATATAAATGTCCCTTCCTTTCCTCCCCTTCCCCCATGAACTGACTCTACAAATTCATCCTAGCCATATCAATGAATCTGAATTACTAAGTTGTATTAACAAATTTAATTAATCATAATGAACAAAGAAATATGTTGGATGGTACATACAAGGTTGAGATAAAGCTTAGAGCTCATAATAGCTATATATCAACAAAAACATCTCTTTTGTTCCATTGAAGCTCAGAAGGAAGGGGCACATACAGAAGGTTGAAGGAAAGAATATCCTTTAAAGAGAATATTCTAGAAACTGATAAGCAAAAGCTATTAAATATGTTTGATACATGCTATATCCATGAAAAATTAACTTTTCTTTTTACTTTTGGCTTGTTAGATTAAAGAAGGAGTAACTACAGCAGATGCATCACTGCAACTGCAAACTTCAACACCACCATCACCAACACGATTTACAACAAATAATTAGTGAGGGTTTCATAGGTGCCAGGGACTATTATAAATAAATATTCTACATGTGCAGACTCACTTACTCTGAACAGCAACTCTGTGAGATAGATAGTATTCTTAATCATATTTGGGGGAGGAGGATGCATCACTGTTATTAACTATAGCCGCCACGACTGGTAGTACTGTTGCTGTTGATAGAATACGTTTGCTGCAACTAATACTACTATAAAAACAGCTTCTGCTACTTGCATTCTTGCTGTACTACTCTGGCCACTACTCCCGAACTCCTGGGAATACCTGATCTAATGTGTTACCTGTCTTTTAGTTCGTCTGGCAATGTACTAACTACTTCACATACGTTTTCTTTTTTTGTTTGGTTTGTTTTTGGTTTTTTTCAATTTTTTTATTATTATGTTATGTTAATCCCCATACATCCCATCATTAGTTTTTGATGTAGTCTTCCATGATTCATTGTTTGCGTAAAACACCCAGTGGCACGTTCTGCATGGAGTACATACGTTTTCTTATTTATTTTTTTATACTACTCAGGGAGAGACTGTTTGTTTCCTTTTCATTGTATTTTTTACAGATTTTATTGTATTTTCTATAGATTCTATAGAATCTATAGATCTATAGATTTTTTATAGATTTATTTATTTCAGAGAGAGAGGAACGTGTGCACGCGAGAGTGGGGAGGGGCAGAACAAGAGGGAGAGAATCTCAAGCAGACTCCTCCCTGAGTGTGCAGCCCCCCACATCCCATGACCCTGAGATCATGACCCGACCTGAAATCAAGAATGGGACGCTGAGCCACCCAAGCACCCCTATGTTTCCATTTTAAAGACAAGGAATTTGAGATTTTCAGTTAAGTGGCTGGTGGAAGGCTCCATAGTTAACACACATTACTGGTTTAACCAGGTCAAACTGTCTCCAAGATACTGTTTTATGAATCAGACAATGGGATTTAAGTTCACAGTTCGGTACGTAAAAGTGGGTAGTTTCTCATAGCAGAAAGAATACAGCATTATTATTTTACGTATCTATTTATTAAATTTTTAATCTACTAAAATGTTCAAATATAAGAAAATAGGAAGAATAGTTCTGCATGGAGCACTGGGTGTTAATACGCAAACAATGAATCATGGAACACTTCATCAAAAACTAATGATGTAATGTATGGTGACTAACATAACATAATAATAAAAAAAATCATAAAAAAAAGAAAATAGGAAGAATAGAAGAATAGTATCATGGTCACCTGAATAAAAACCATTAGATTCAATTTACCATGTTTGCTTTATTTAATTATATAGCTAGCTCTATCTTTCCTTGTCTCTACATACAATGTGTCCATTTATTATTGAACCCTAGAAAAACAAATTACTGGTATTATCATACTTCATTCCTCAAATATTAGGTTGACTCTCCCCAAAAGTCCATTCTCTTACATAATCACAAAACCATTTTCACACATAACGTAATTAACACTAATTTCCTAATATTACCTAATATTTAAGTTAGTGTTATTTTAAGTAATGTTTGAGCATTAAGATTGCCTGAATGTGAAAAATATTTTTAAAGGTATGACTTAAAAATCTTATGAAAATGAAGTAATATCATCATAAATATAAAAACTTAAGTAAATTAGGAAAGTGGTCTAGAATTATTAAGAGATCATGAAATATTTGTAGAATCAATGGAAATGCTGAATATCCTTAAATTTGTCCATTTTGATGGCTGAAGAGTCCAATTTTGATCATTTGGACAATTTTAAAATAAAAATCAAAAAGAAGAACATTTTTTATAATCCTTTTGACTGATGGACAAAACATCAAAGCCTTGTATTTAGAACCAGTATTTTAGAGTTGAAAGTAAACTTGGATATTAATTCATGTGGTTTTTACATTGGTTCCCATTAGCCTTGGGGTTCTGAACATCTTCAAGGATCACTTGGTAGAAGGAAGGGATCAGATGGGAAGTTTTGTGCGACCGGAAGAAATGAGAGGCCTCGTGATGTGGCCCTGTAGTCTCCCACACATACACCCACACCTGCACACAATTTCTTTACTTAGAACAAGCTCACTTTCACCTTTTTTATTTATTGGGCTTCTGATTTAAATTCTCTTTGCAGAAAGGATTCTGCTGCTAAAAACTTATTCTTGTTATTTTAAAACTTCTGATGTGGCCCAGCTTCCTCATATGGTAGATGAGAAGCCTAAGGCTCAGAATGACTGTCCTGACCAAGGTCATACAACTTGTCAAAGGCCAAACAGAACAAAACTCCAATCTTTGCTCCAATCTTAAAGACAAAGTGAAAAAATCAGATAGATTTTTTTGGAATTTGCCAGCTAATGATGAAAACAGTGTATTTCTAGTGTGATATCACAAATAAAACATCAAAGTCCACATGTAAAATTTTAAAATTCTTAAGATACCAAAAGATTACATATTTATTTTTCCCTCTTTTTACTTTAAATACTTCCCATATTTTGCCAGAACAATTACTGCAGTGATGCTTAGGTATGTAAGGAGTTCTATGTACAACAAAAGGGACTTTAACTTTGAATGAATTTTTGGAGATTCTTCCAAGGCAATACATTTCTGAAGAACAAAGACTTGCTGATGTATGTCCTAATCCATTTACTTAGCACTGACATCAACAAATGCTTACTAAGGACCAGACTATGGGGTATTGTGCTAAAGAATAACCCTAGCTGACATGGTCTCTACACAGGAAGTATAATGATCTAAAAGTCAACCCATGTATAGACACATCTAGTGAGCATAGATACCTATCTCCATGCCTAGTGGTAGAAAATAGCAAATAAAAGACAACAGTTAGGTATAAGTAAAATTTATTAGGGTAGTAAAAGGAAGGCCAGTAAAGTTACATGTTTAGACAGAGTGAAGTATAACAGAATGTTTTACCTCCTTATCAGAATGCTCTCATGCTTATCAATTAATTACTCATAAGAGCAGAGAAAGGATTTGGCAACAGGTAGAATATCTTTGTCAGTTTTGTGGGGGCGGGTCACAGAACTATGTTAGGGGACTATATGTTTTACACATTTCTTTCTCTCTTCCACTGCCCATCAAAATTTAAGTCTTAAATTCACAAAACACATGAAATCTATCATTCTCTACTACTCATACTATTTTGGAAAATGTTTTAGCTAGCCTCTTAGAATTTTTTTGTTGTTGTTGTTCTAAGCACTCTCATCTGCTCAAAACAATTTCTCTTTGTTTCTAACACATCATGCTTAAAACCTTTCAGTGGCTGGTCTCTTTATTCCTATGTCTCTCTTTTTTCATATTCCTTGACTGTAGCATTTCTCAGTCTTGGTACCATTGACAATGTGGACCAGATAATTCTCTGTTGTGGGGGACTGTCCTCAGCATTATAGGATGTTTAGCAGCACCTGTGCTAAACAAATGTGTATAATACATAGCCCTCCCTCCTCCTTCCCAAAATTGTCTCCACATATGGCCAAAGTCCCCTGGGAAGAAAAATTGCTCCCAGTTTAGAACCACCATTTTAGGGCTCACATCATCTCACTGTGCCTGCTGGTCTTCTGTTCTACTTTCTTCAGCTCTAATTTGACCCTTGCCTTTGCCTGGATTATGGCCTGACCTTCCTTTTCTCTTCCAACCTTTACCCCATAATTCTGGACAATCTTCACCCTCTTGCTCAGCAGTAACAGAGATCCAATAACATTTTTATTATTATTATTCCTTCTCCACTCTCCCTCTCCTCCCGCCCCTCTACTCTCTCCCTTTGGATGTGCAGAAGCAAAATATCTGTTCAGATTCCTAATATATTCTAGTATGAAATATATATGTCTCAAATTTAAGCACAATTTGGTGACATGTTCCATATAATTAATATTTTATTTTAAAAAGAAAACCTCAGGGTAAGAGATCTGTCTTCCTTTGTTTTGAATGGTGTTTTCTATACAGGCAGAACAAAGCAAATCCATATACCTGCAAACACACACATACACCTACCTACCTACCTAAAAGAGATCTTAAAGAATTGCCTGGAACTAAAGACCACCTGAAACTGTGTAGACTTGATTTACAATGTATTGCAAAACTTGCTAATAGTATAGGGAGAATGAGGTAATTTGGATAAACTTGAGAGAATGTAAAAGTTCGTTAAACAAAATTATAGAATAAATTAGTTGAACAGTACGGCCCTACAGTGCTTCAGATAATGGGAGGGGGATTATTTAAGCAGACACAGACAGGCGTATTAACAAACAGATTAGAAACTGGAGTGGCGAAGGCCTCAGGGTCTGCAGTCAGATGACCTTGGTTTCAAATCTTCCTTGTCACCAACAAGTGGTATGATTACTTTGGGCAAATTACTTAACCTTTCTAATCCTTATTTTCTTCATTTTGAAAATTGAGAAAAATCACAATAATATGTATTCTATAGAGGATTGCTGTGAAGATCAACTGAGAAACACGTGAAAAACATTGAACCCAACACTGGCCAAACAGAAAGCACTCAATAAATGTTGACTATCACTATCTCTCCTATTGCCCCCAGCAAGGAAATAGCTAGAAATTTTTGTTTCAGATCAGCTACCCGGTGTAGCAGCAATGCAAGAATTAAAGTATGAAAATTGAGATCTGTAAGCAGAAAAAAAAAACAAACTATATGGCAATGGCCTCTGGAAATTTCAGTTGGGAATGATTGCTCTATTATACACAGTATTAATAATAACTGTTTACAATCTGCCAGAACTTGTGCCAAGCACTTTATAGACATTCTCTCATTGAATCCTCACACAAATACTATGAAGTAACCAGTTTTGCAAACCCGGTGAAGCAACCTGTATGAAGTAAGTGAATTATTAATAAAACATTACAGAGAGGGAAATCTGAAGTTTAGAGAGGTTTAATCACTGGCTCAGAGTCACACAAAAAGTGACAAAATGAAGCCTAGTGGCCAGGATTGGTTGTGGCAAAGCCTCTGAACAATTCATATGCTATTTATAAATTCAAAACAGATACATAATAACTTCTTGCTGAATTACAATGTTAACATTTATGTGTATTAAGAGAAATGGAAAAAAGTTACTATAGTGGCAATAATCAGAATTGGAAAGTTTAACTCATGTGGTTAACTAAGATAATGGCTCTGACAGGGAGATTGTTGTTAAATAGTTGAAAGAAAATGACTCAAAGTAGATGTCAAAAGTTAGATGGTTATTGAAAAAAAGTAATTGCCACAGATCAGGCATCACAATGGGAGAGGCATAAAACGGTATATTACAAATCTGTATTTTTTTGGTGGATAGTCTTAAGTCCTTTCCAGAACAAAAGGAGTTATAAATTAAATTGATAAGTAAAATGATTCTGCTTTTTGTACTTACTTTAAGGGAGTAAACAGCTATTGAGCTGGAAAATCAAAATAGAAGCCATTTTGTAGCTGGACTTGAAAAATTTATGTATTTGCCCCATAACTTTGATAGAATAAAAGAATGCCAGATAAACTGCTTGTATGCTTATTGTAGCAAAGCTTCAATTTTTTAAATTTATGATTTATATATATTTATATATATTCTTAATATCCTCCTTATGCATAAGTTCAAGTTCAAATGAAACATTTCCTGAACCTGTTTACATGCTAAAATAACACTAAGTGAATGTTTATTGACTAAATGAAAGAATAAGTGACGTAACAGGTAAATTAGATACTTACTTTTTTTCTATAATCAGCATTAAGTGTTTACACACAGCTTTAAAATTAGCATCTATATATTTTTTAAATGATTAATTCAAAAGAATTTTTCATGAAGCAGGATCATTAAATGTAATGTCAATGTAATTTATTTTTGGGGAGTTCACTATAAATTCTTAAAAGAAATGTACCTCTTTAAAAATGTGCAATTACTTTTTTCCTGATAATTATATGAATATAATTGAAAAAGTATAAAGTAGAAATTTTTAAATCACCTGTAATCACATATCTTAGACCTAACTATGGGAAAATCTATTTGTTTAATTTCATAAAGCTTCAAGTCCCGATTATTCTAGGCTGTGAAATTTGAAGCCTTATGCAAGGTTGCCACATGGTGGTCAAAGTCAAGAATAGCAAGCTAAAATCAAAGCATACCTGACACTGAATAAAATTTATCATTGAAACTAAATTGGAAAAAGAAAAAAAAAAAAAGAAAGAAACTAAATTGGTAAATACAAACTTACTTTGTTGAAATGAAAAACTTAAATTTTGATTTATATATTCTTTCTTCATTAATTAGAGCTTCTGGTATTAACTTTTAGCAATTAAACTTATTAAAACTAATGATAATAATGATATCAGTTTTAATAGCTATCAAATTATTTACATTTGAATTTTAAACTCACAGAGTACCTCTAATTTATTTTGGATCAGTGCCTGTGTTTATCTTATTCAGTGTTTTATTCACCCTAGTGCCCATCACTGTTTCTGCTTGTAGTATATACACAGTACAATATTTTTAAATGAACAAATGATATTCACTAATTGAAATGTTGCCAGAATCAAATAAAATATCAAAACATTATTTAAGAAGAACCCCAAAATTATATACTGACACATTTGCCCATGCAATTTGAATAATCGACAAATGCAGTCAGCAATATTCCTTCCTTTGCCTTTGCTGTCCCCAGTACCTGCCATTCTCATGGTTTTGATTCATAAGCTTGAGATAAGAGCTGCTCCTTCTGAGAGCGAGCGGTCTGTTAATGCCCCCAAAAGCAATTATTAGTCATTAGGATGATCTACCAAAAGATGGATCAAACACATACAGTATTTTTACTCAAACTTCATGTGGTGCATTTAGTAGTGAAGTCTGACTTTGTAGTTTGCTTTAAAAGAGAAGGAAGATGCAAGAGAAGGCTTTATAGGTCTTAGGTTCAAAAAATAGAATTAAGTTTAATAATTTATTTTAAAATAAATTTCTTGTCTAGGTTTTTTTTTTTTTTAATTATTTAGAGAACTGAATCAACCTGCCCATCTAATGTGTTACAAATGTGCATTTGGTATGTTTACTCAATTAAGTTACATATTTAGCCAGTGAGCATGTTTTCTACCACTGATCATTATTTGGACTGAAGCTGAAATGTGAGTTAGTGAGGCCAGAGCATGGGCCCGCAGTTAGGTTCTGCTCTGGATTAGCTGAGGGACAAGTACATGAAC
The DNA here is from genome assembly GCF_002201575.2 of Neomonachus schauinslandi. NCBI lineage: Eukaryota > Metazoa > Chordata > Mammalia > Carnivora > Phocidae > Neomonachus > Neomonachus schauinslandi. Next base: position 71,078,267 of record NC_058407.1, read on the forward strand.
CTCTGTGGCTATCATCAGCAAAAGGAGTCCAGTAAGTAATGGCCAAAGTCTTTTATGTTTTTATGATCCAATTTGTTATTTATTTCTTAATTATTATTCCAGTTATTTCTTTATTTTCCTCTCTTTTTAAGCCATGGGGTTCTTTTCCCTTTTTTTTCCTTTTTTTTCTCTCCCTCCCTCCTTTCCTTCCTCTCTCTCTCTTTTCCTTCCTTCTTTCTCTTTTTTCTTAATTTCTTTTTTTGGAAATGTTTATTTGCACCAACAAATATAATGTAAATATTATTTTGAAGAACATAAAGAAGCTCTACATATGAAGTTTTAGCTTAATTTAGGACAATTTATACCCCTAAATCTATTTATGAAGACTCACTGCAGTTGTTAAGTAGCTACTTATATGAACTATGGTTGTTGTAGTTTTGAAATTACTCAATATATAACACCAAGAAACTAAGCAAATTCAAAAGTCTATTTTTTAAGTAAGATCTTTGTTTAGCTCACTTATTTTTCCTTAAAATGAGTAAAAACTAAGTAGTATTTGTTTTACTTGCAAAACAAAACACAATTTGAAGAAATTATTAAAGATATCAGTGGCAATTTTACTAATGTTGGGAACATTTATGATTAAGCGTATCAAAATATTTTCAGACATATAAGGAAAAGTATCACATGGCATAATGTTAAAATAGTTCCCTGCCATTTCCCAGTTGTTATTTTTTTAAAGTGTAAATTTGGTTCAGAAACTGAAAGACAATCAGCAGATTTGCTGCACATTTACAGTTAGATTAAAACGAAACGAACTGAATTTACAGTTAACATGTAGAAGGATAAACATTGATTACTGCATTGGTAGTTGTTTTATTAATCTATCTAATAAAAATTTAACAAGAAAAGTTAAATCAGTCTCACCCAACTTGATTGAAAGTTTGTTTTAGTTTTTTAAAGCATAGAGTTCTAGAAAAAAAAATTAAAGAGCTAGACAATTTGAAAGGATACAATTATTATATGTACATATCAATCTTCAGATTTCATAGGACTTTAAATATCCTAAATATTCTACTCTACTACTATTTTACTGAGTTAGTTCAAACTTTTATTTCTATACTAATAATTGACTTCTAAAATTAAAATTAGTTTTCTTCAATAAGCATATGCTCTAAATAGGTCTTACACTCCTAACCAATGGCCTTTCTAGAGAAGAGGCAGGTAGGAACAGTGGCCAATTTGCATTTTATGTACAGTTGACCCTTGAACAATACAGAGTGTAGGGGCACTGACCCCTTTCATAGTTGAAAATCCACTTATAATTTTTGACTTCCCCAAAACTTAACTACTAAGGGCCATTCCTTTGGAAATTTTAATAATAGTCAATAAATACATATTTCGTATGTTATATGTATTCTTACAATAAAGTATGCTAGAGAAAAGAAAATGTTATTAAGAAAATCATAAGGAAGAGAAAATACATTTACAGTACTGTACTTACTGAAAAAAATCCACAAATAAGTGGACCTAGCAGCAGTTGAGACCCATGTTCTTCAAGGATCAACTATTCACTGTAACCTAGTGATGTTCTCAAACCAGTGATGTTCCTACACAAGTCAGTATTCCTGCATTACTGCCCAGTCTTTTTCCTCTATTTTCTTTATTTCTATACAAGGACACCACTATGCTTAATTATAGGACTTGTGTCATGTATGCTTTCCTATTCTTAATAAAATACAGCCATTTAAGCATTCTAAAAATCCCATGGACTAGTTCTCCAAACCCTCCCATATACATATTTTGTCTATTTCTTAACCTCAAAGAGTAAGAGAAATGCCTTAAAGTCATCCTTATAACAAAGGATAAGTTCTATGCTCTTACCTTATTTAAAATGAACAAGAAGGCCCTAGAACCTAGAGTACAGATACAATGAGGCATAGGACACATCAATATAAAAGTTATATTATAATTAGGGGAAAAATAGACCTAAATCTCAATAAATATTTATTGATCAATATCTCTACCAGAATCCTTATAGCTAGTCATTTTTTAAAAGGTTCAGGAGCGCTACAGTTAATATAAGGAAACCCATGAAAAGCTTTTTTTGCCTGTTTTTCAGTGTTGTAAATGATTATAGTAATAGGCTGCAGTCACATAGGGTCACTGGAATGTTAATCGGATGAGACTTAAAACACATACCATAAAATTCCGCTGGTAATGAATGTTCTCTTTGTTAAAATCGATCACATAGCCATTGAAGGACCAAATAAATGTGAGATCCAGGGCGGGATCAAAGGAAGCAGCACACTGCATGGTGGCATTTTCTCCAACAGTAATGTCAGCATTAATTGGGGCCAATATAATTCGGGTGGGATCTATACATTTAAAAAAAAAAAAGGAGGAAAGCACAATTCAAGAAAATATTAGATACCATATTATCTGGCACATTAAAAGAATAAAAATCAATATATTTTTATTTCTCTGAGCAAAGGGAGAAAGATGTTTTCAGATTCAGATTCCAGGAACAATTTCATTAAGCAAGAGATTTGCCCCAAAGGCTTTGAGATGGAAACTTATCAGTACATGAACTGTCTTAGAAGCTTAGTGCTGAATCATGTCTTATAGTAATATTAGAAACTAAGCACTATTAAACTAGAAAAAAACAATATTAATCAAATGGTTTCTTACCTGTAATAACAAGAGTGCCAGTGTTATTAGCCCTCCCTCTATTATTTTCTGCAAAGCATGTATAGATACCGCCATCATTCCTTGTGATGTTATTTATTTCCAAGCTGCCATCTTCCCAAATGAGTATTCTATTCAAATGAAAGAAATACATTCTTGACAAAAGTAATCTAACGAAGTATCTTATTATTCTGCCTTAGATTACAAATACGATCTTCTGATCATTACATTTTATACAAATTACTTGATGGTAAGATTTTTTTAAGATGAAACATCCTAGCCTTTGTTTATAATATTTTTTTTTCAGCATTGACAAGTTGTTTAAGAAAGCGATCTTCATCTTTTTCTTGGACTATTGCAGTAGTTTCTAACTGGTCTCCTGTGTCACCCTTGCCTGGCCATAGTCTCTTTTCCACATAGCAGCCAGACATGAAGACCTACGTGACGTAAGTCACACCATGTCACTCTTCCGCTCAGTGATAGCACTCTAGAGCTCAACACTCTCCAGTGACTTTCTATCTCACTCATAGTAAGAGCCAGAGTCCTTTGATTCCCTTTCAGGCCTGACAATCTTACAGGGTTTTGCACCTTCAGCAAAGCATTGCTAAATTATAGTTAGGATTGTATGCATGCATGCACACACGTGCATGCACGTGGCACTGCTGCTGTCCAGCCACCCTCCATCCCATACCGTTTCCAAGGTTTTCTCTCCTAATATGCATTCCATCAGACATACTTCGGTTTTACTTACTAACCTATCCTTCCATCTTATTCATTAACTGTTAGAGCATACTAACTCCAGAGAAGAAAAGAATTTTGGAGATACTCTCATATAAATGGCTCAGATAAAGATCACGTTAGAGCTGATAATAGTCCATCAAATATGAAATGAACAACTACAAATAAATTCTGTTGTAGAAGGTATATCATTTAGCCCAAAGTAAAATCATACAATTGAGAACCTAATTACAATTCATCAAGATTTATGTTTCCTCTCTACTGATTGGAAATACTGCATAAACCATTTACAAGCCACTAATCAAGTGCTTGTAGTAACTCTGTAATGTGGAACATTCCATAATTTTTGTAATTATATTAATCAGAATGAGATTATAGTTAGGCTTAAAGACAGTTTTGAAGGTTACTCCTTGGATATTAGTTTGAAACAGAAATATTTTATTTCTCTGAAAATAATGTATTAGTTGAACTTTTCTTTATGCATACTATTTTACAATATTTAACTTGATTTTTACATGAAGTACTGTATCTATTATAAAGTGGTGCTTATAACCTAAAATATGAATGGATTAAAGTAGTGAGCGAAAACTGGATTTATAGACTCTTTTGTCAAGAAGTAACACAATTTGATTCAAAGACTAAAAATATTCTGACAGGATTAAAATAGTAAGATTTTAGGAGCTAGTCCTTTCTTTTCCTTTTTTTGAACACATGCTGATATTTAGGAAAAATAAGTCCATGAAACATGGTTCTAAGAAATCCTTGGTTGGAGAGACTTGTACCATTCATTGGTCCTCATCAATATCAGAGCAAGATTTTTAATTTTTTAATTTTTATTTTTTATTTAGGGGACAGAGTTAACGGTGGGTCTAAGTGGGAGTGCTGTGTCACAAGTTTGTTGCAGGAGTAAGTACCTAGAAATGGGACTACCTTTTGATCACATCTCTGCATTGCTCATTGTCTGATTGTTAAACGTTTCATCAGAAAATCAAACAAATTAATTCTTCCTTTAACACTGATTCTTCTAGCATCATTTTGCTAAAGTCTTAAAAACTTAGTCAAGCATATTCACTTTAAAAGTTAATTTGTTCAGGGAAATAACTGCTGTTCCTGTGTACTCCCTCTCCCCAACCCAACCTATCTTTGTCCCATACACAGCCATACTTGTGATCATCCTTAATAAGAGAACTGTGTTGGCATGGGTTCATTCCACAAGTTCAAGTTTCAGTTTGGAGATTATCAATATACTTTCAAAAGGCTACTTTAACCTTTCCAGCCTTTAGATACATCAAAATAGAGATAATAATACCTATCTTACCTACTTTTTTGGATTGTTGTGAAGAATATCTCTTATATACTTTTGCTAGAATATTCCTTTATTAGGCAAAAATCTACATTTTCCTCCCTTATTTACACCTTTAGACAGGTTCCATTACTCAAAGATGAGGTTCAAGCCCCCTACCAAAAAACATTATTGATGATCTGGATTATTATGTCTCATCTCTTAAAACTCTTCTCCATTTTCCTCTAAGGACAAACCATATTGATTTTAGGTCTTACATTCTTCACCATCCTATACTCTCTGCCCCAGGCCCTTTGTACGTGCTTCTTTACTATTCTAATCTAATCTAATTGTTTAAATATTAATATTTAGTAAAGTAAATATAAATATTAAATATTTACTATTAAATATTCACTGCCTGGAATATTTCCTTCTCCCTCACTTTCACATTCCATTTCCTATCCCGGCTTTCTTTTCTCTGTACTTTAGCACTCAACTGAGTACTTTTACACTTTAGTACTCAGTATTGCTATATCTTCCTCTAGGAAATTTAAAGAAACCATTCAGTGTGGTTTTTAAATAAATACTATGCAAGTCACATGTTTTATGTTTTATCTTAAAGCTACCACTGGTCTACTTGTTAGGAAGTAGTTTTATGTTTTATCTTGTTAGGAACTTCAATTTTATGTTTTATCTTAAAGTGGGTAATGGTCTGCTTATTAGGAAGATGTCTGTTAATTTAAAAAGATGGGAAGGAGTGATTTATTCTTGAATTACCTTTTTAAAAAATTTTTCCTATTGAAATACTTAGTAGGCTAACTGCGTAAAACTAAAACAAACATAAACGGATACAGAAGGCCTTGTTACAAGGGGAAAAGTCAGAGATCATATTTTATTCCCCATTGTTCATTTTATTCTGAGGCCTTGGGCAATTTACCAAAAATTTCTGAGTCTCCATTTTCTAAATTCCTTATAAATTATAGAAACCTAAAAAATTGAACACTGATTATAACAGATAATAAGAGTGAAGGGTAAGTGCCTCTGTTTATCTTAGAATTATGATATCTTCTGTGGAGAAAAGGAAGAACAACCAACATTTACATTAGTCCTCTTTAAAGTCCTCTTTAAAATGAACTTTGCCAAACAGTAAATTGCAATTGGATTTCTAGTTTTTGAACTGACCTGCTGCTATTGACAAGCCACTCTGTTCCTTTACTCCATGAAAATTTTGGTTTAGGTGCTGCTTTAGGTTTGCATTCAATTATGACCCTTCCTCCTTTAGCAGCCAAGATCTTTTTCTTCATAGGATTCATTTCAAAAGTTGGAGCCAAAGCTAAAAGGAAATAAATTATTATTTTTCTCTTTCATTAAAAAGGAAAAAAAAACACATTTCTTCTATATCATCTTTTATTATTTTGATTAATAATCACCAGAAAAGATTAATCTCACCAAATATTATCAGATATAACCAATAGACATTCCATACCTAGTATTAATATATTTTTCTTTTATTTAATAACTTTATTGATGTATATTTTACTTATAAAATTCACCCATTTTATATGTACAAATCTTAGTGATAACAGGATTAATTATGATAAATTTCAGTTACAATCAAATGCTATGTATATATTTACCTCGAAGGTAACATCTAATTTAGTTGTTTTGACTCAATTGCACAAGGGAAATTAAGTGAAAGACTGGAGGAATTTGAACACCATTATTAACACTAACATATGGTCATAATCAGTACTCTCAACCACACTTTCAGTGAACTGTCTCCAGTATACAAATGAGGGAACTGATATCTATTATAATTATATAATTTGCCAAAGGTACCCCGGGCAGCATCAGGTAGGATTCACAATTGAATCAATTTTCTTCTGATTTGCAAGCATGCTCTCTTCATTAAACAATGATTCCTCCTTCACTATGCACACATTTATTGAGCATCAACTGTGTGCAGACACTATGAGATACCAAAATAAAAAGACTTCTGCCTTCAGACCTACCTGCAAACAGCTATGGGAGTGGTGGATGCAAATAATTGAGGGAAACAGGCTATAGGTATAGCTTCCCCTTATATCAAAGTACAGAACAATAATTATGAAAATAGGATACAGAGTCTCATAAAAGATTACTTTATTGATGACATGCTCTATTTTTCTTTAGGTCTCCTACATCTGGCTCATTTCTCAACCTCCTTGTATTTTAGCAGACTTCTGGGGGATCCCATCCATTTATTTTTGCACATCCAATCATCTGTATGTAACTGTGTCCTTTTGGGAGGCTTTTCTAGGCTCAAGTGCATCTTCATCTAGATGTTGACTCTTCATCCTCTAGTCTCAAATTCTCAAATTCTATCTGTGCATAAAAATAATCTGATGATCTTGATAAAATGTTGATTAAGTAGGCCTGGGGTGAACCTGAGATTCAGTACTTCTAACAAGCCCTCAGGTGTTGCTTTTGCTCCTGCTGCCCTGTGGGACACACTTTCTATGGCAAGGATTTAATTTATCCCATTGTTCCTTTAACCTGAATTTTGATAATTAACAATAAATAAGTAACCAACCAACTTGTGTTGTACACCTAACACAGTGTGTGGTATTTTGTATAGGCTCAATAGATATTTTGGGTGACATATTGCTTGTCAAATATGAGAGAAAAATCTAATGGGATTATATTTTAAAAATCTAAATTCATCTAGAAATGAGAATTTTTCTTGAGTCAGTTAAGTTTTAATGAAATAGTTGATTTGGTACAGTTGTTTAAATGACTTCATACTTGGGGCGCCTGGGTGGCTCAGTCGTTAGGCGGCTGCCTTCGGCTCAGGTCATGATCCCGGGGTCCTGGGGTCGAGTCCCACATCGGGCTCCCTGCTCCGTGGGAAGCCTGCTTCTCCCTCTCCCGCTCCCCCTGCTTGTGTTCCCTCTCTCGCTGTGTCTCTCTCTGTCAATAAATAAATAAAATCTTAAAAAAAAATGACTTCATACTTAACTAATACTTGAATTTATAGTGACAGAATCTAGACTATGTTCCTATATATTTTAGAAGTGGGAAAAAAATAAGGGAGTATTTTTCCCCCAACTAAGAAGAGGACATGCATTATTTGTCTCTTTCTGGGCCTATTAAAAGAATGGTATCTGGTGTAGAATAAGTTCCCAAAAATATTTGGTGGATGAATAAATGAATTACCTAGATAACGAAAGAAAAGAGAGAGAGAAACACTATTTCTGAAGGTAGTAAACAAAAAATAGATGGAAACAAATATAAAGATGCCCAGAAACATTGCTCTCAGGCTGAAAATGTTATTTATTTAATTACTACAATAATAGTCATTAAATTATTACAAGATTTTGTGCTTGAATATGGAGAGATCTTTCAGCCTGAGTAGTTGAATTTTCATATAATTTTGTAATGTATGATGACAAACAAATTTTTATAAAAAATAGAATGTTAACATTTGGGAAAGCATTTAAAGTCACCTCATATCTTATATGAGTCAAAACGATTTTATTGCACCTCATACCAAAGTAATATGGCATGAAGACTAAACCTGAATGTTTGCTTGATACCCAAATAAGCTAGGTTAAATATATTAGCAAGGAATTTTTACTTTGGGGGGAATAAATGGAATATTATCCTCAGCATTATAATAAGAGGCAGGGAAAATTAAAATTAAGAAGGCCTCAACTCATTTTTATTTTTATTTATTTACTTTTGGAGAGAGAGAATGAGCACTAGCATGGAGGGGCAGAGGGAGTAGGAGAGAGAATCTTAAGCAGACTCCATATTCAGTGCAGAGCCTGACATGGGGTTGGATCTCAGGACCCTGAGATCATGACCTGAGCCGAAATCAAGTCTGACACCTAACCAACTGAGCTACCCAGGCGCCCCAGCCTCAACTCTTCTTAAAGGTAATTTTTAAAAATAATTTCTTGCAATTATCTCATTTCCTTTCATATTCTTTTAGTGTCACTCAATTTGTAGTGATATCAATGTTCTAAAGAATTTCCCTTTGGTGTAGCAATAATAAAATAGACCATACTGAGTCACTGCTTTATCTTTTTGGTATTCTTTTTGGTTGTAAAAGAGAAAACCTGGCTACCTAGATTCATATGAATAAAGCTGATGACAGCTACTTCAAATAAAATGAAAAAGACATAATACAGTAAGACCTTAATTAAAGTAGTTGTAATGAATGTAAAGAGAATGTGAGATTTATGGAGTAAGATTGAGAAATTTAGTAGATGTAGTAATAGGAAGCAAGGATGTAGTTAATTGTGTCATTCTATAGAACAGAATTTTCGAGGAGACAATGTGATGCAGGTGAGAGATAATGAATTTAGCTTCAGACACACTAGGTTTGGGTTATTTGTGAGGTTACCAAATGAAGATTTCTATTAGGAAGCTTTATGTTGGGCTTGAAGCTGAGGATAAAAATCTGGTCCAGTGATATAAATTAAAGAATCATTGATAGTTAATGGGAGGAAAACAAGAAATTATCCAGGATTTTTAAAAATTTGAAAATAACAATAATTTAAGAAGAATAATATAGAATACATGAAAAAGGAAAGAAGAGAATAGGATGGAATCATAGAAGGAACTCTGGGAGCGAGCAAGATTTCTAACTGAGCAGAGGAAGGGGTAAAGAGAAGAAAATGAAAGTGATTGAGAAGAAATAATCTGGGAGGTATGAAAACATGGAGTCACCAAAGACAAAGGTGCAGAGAATTCAAGAATAAAACATGAAGAAGAGGCTACATGAGAAATATGAACATACATATGTACATGGAGAAGAGATACCTGTTCATATGAAGTAAGGGAGAAGAAATGAATATAGGGCAGAGGTAAAGGGATTACAGGCATACCTCAAGCTATTGCAGGTTAGGTTCCAGACCACCCCAATAAAACAAATATCACAATAAGCGAGAAAAATGAGGGGTTTTTTTTGTTTACCAGTACATGTAAAAGTTATGTTTACACTATACTATATAGTCTATTAAATGTTCAGTGGCATGTCTAAAAAAAACAATGTACATACCTTAATTTTAAAATATTGCTAAAGAATGTTAACCATCATATGAGCTTTCAGCTAGTCATAATAATTTTGCTGGTGGAGGGTCTTGCCTCCATGTTGATGGCTGCTGACTGATCAGGGTGGTGGTTGCTGAAGGTTGGGGTGTCTGTGGCGATTTCTTAAAATAAGATGACTCTGAAGTTTCTCTCATTGATTGATTAATCCTTTCATGAAAGATCTCTGCAGCATGTGATGCTGCTTGATAGCATTTTAACCACAATTGAACTTCTTTCAAAATTGGACTCAATCCTCTCAAACCCTACTGCTGTTTTATCAACTAAGTTGATATAATATTCTAATTCCTTTGTTGTCATTTCAACAATCTTCACAGAATCTTCACCAAGAGTAGATTCTATCTCAAAAACCACATTCTTTCCTCATCCATAAGAAGCAACTCTTCATCTACTCAAGTACTATCATAAAATTGTAACAATTCAGTCACATCCTCAAGCTCTACTTTTAATTCTAGTTCTCTTGCTATTTTCACCGTATCTATAGTTACTTCCTCCACTGAAGTCTTGAACCCCTCAAAGTCATCCATGAGGGTTGGAACCAACTTCCAAATTCTTGCCTATGTTGATATTTTGACATCTTCCCATGAATCATGAATGTTCTTAATGGTATTTAGAATAGTGAATCATTTTCAAAAGTTTTTCAATTTACTTTGCTCGGATGCATTACAAAATTGACCATCTGTGACACTTAGAGCCTTACGAAATGTAGTTCTTAAATAATAAAACTTGAAAGTCAAAACTGCTCCTTGATCCATGGGTTGCAGAATGAATGTTGTGTTAGCAGGCATGAAAAGAACATTAATCTCGTGTACATCTCCATCAGAGTTCTTGGGTGACCAGGAGCCATGTAAGGGAGCAGGAATATTTTGAAAGAATTCATTTTTTCCTGAGCAGTGTTTCTCAACAGAGGGCTTAAAATACTCAGTAAACCATGTTGTCAACAGATGTGCTGTCATCCAGGCTTTGTTGGATGGCAACAAAACATTCAGAGCACAGGCAGATTAGATGTAGCATAATTCTTAATGGCCCTATGATTTTCAGAATGGCAAATGAGCATTGGCTTCAACTTAAAGTCACCAGCTGCATTAGCCCCTAACAAGAGTGTTAGCCTTTTCTTCTACAGCTTCCTTACCTCTCTCAACCTTCACAGAATTGAAGAGTTAGAGCCTTGCTCTGGATTAAGCTCTGGCTTAAGGGAATGTTGTGGCTGGTCTGATCTCTTCAGACCACTAAACTTTCTCCATATTAGCAATAAGGCTGTTCTGCTTTCTTATCATTCATGTGTTCACTGGGGTAGCACTTTTAATCTCAAGAACTTTACCTTTGCATTCACAACGTGGCTAACTGGTTAGTACTAGAGGCCTAGCTTTCAGCCTCTCTCAGCTTTTGATATTCCTTCCTCACTAGCTTAATCATTTCTAGCTTTTGTGTGAGAGTGAGAGATGTCTGACTCTTTCTTTTACTTGAACACTTAGAGGCTATTGGCTTAATCTCAATATTTTTGTGTCTCAGAGAATAGGGAGGCCCAAGGTGAGGGAGAGAGATGGGGGAAAGGCTGGTTGGTGGGGCAATCAGAACACATACATTTATTGATTAGGTTCACTATCTTATATGAGTGTGGTTCGTGGTGACTGAAAACAATTACAATAGTAATATCAAAGACAATGATCCCGACAGACACATGAAAAAGTGCTCAACATGAGTCGGCATCAGGGAAATACAAATCAAAACCTCAGTGAGATGTCATCTCACACCAGTCAGAATGGCTAAAATTAACAAGTCAGGAAACGACAGATATTGAGGATGCGGAGAAAGGGGAATCCTCCTACACTGTTGGTGGGAATGCAAGCTGGTGCAGCCATTCTGGAAAACAGTATGGAGGTTCCTCAAAAAGTTGAAAACAGAGCTACCCTATGACTCAGCAATTGCACTACTGGGTATTTACCCAAATGATACAAATGTAGTGATCCGAAGGGGTACGTACACCCCAATGTTTATAGCAGCAATGTCCACAATAGCCAAACTATGGAAAGAACTTAGATGTCCATCAATAGATGAATGGATAAAGATGTGGTACACACACACACACACACACACACACACACACACACGCAGTGGAATATTATGCAGCCATCAAAAAAAAAAAAAAAAACGAAATCTTGCCATTTGCAATGACACGGATGGAACTAGAGGGTATTATGCTAAGCAAAATAAGTCAATCAGAGAAAGACAAGTATCATATGATCTCACTGATATGAGGAATTTGAGAAACAAGACAGAGGATCATAGGGAAAGGGAGAGAAAAATGAAACAAGATGAAACCAGAGAGGGAGACAAACCATAAGAGACTCTTAATCTCAGGAAACAAACTGAGGGTTGCTGGAGTGGGGGGCGGGTGGGAGGGATGGGGTGGCTGGGTGATGGACATTGGGGAGGGTATGTGCTGTGGTGAGCGCTGTGAGTTGTGTAAGACTGATGAATCACAGACCTGTACTGTGAAACAAATAATACATTGTATGTTAATAAAAAAAGACCAATGATCACAGATCAACATACCAAGTATAATAACAATGAAAAAGTTTGAAATATTGTGACACAGAGACACAAAGTAAGCAAATGCTGTTGGAAATATAGCACCTAGAGACTTGCCTGATGCAGGGTTGGCACAAACCTTCAATTTGTAAAAACGCAGTATTTGTGAAGTGCAATAATATGAGGTACGCCTGTTTTTGGAAAGGACAGATACTTATTCCTCTGGATAGAGAATATGAAAGGGCAAGTGTAGCAAAGATTTAAATACTTTTGAATGAGGGATGAGAAATTGAAATATTTTACTTCAAAGGATTTCAATTTTCATGGAGGAGTAGAAAAGCAATACCAAAGTAGGAGTCAGAGTGGGGTAAAGAGCTTGAGGAATGTCCTAAAGATTTTAAATAGCAACTGCAGGGCAGGAGATCCAAAGAATGCTAAAACTAGCAAGTGCCCAAGATCCATCTGAGCCTGGGTCATATGCATTGCAGAAGCATCAATCATCGCAATGTGATTTTCAAGCAGTATTTAACAGCCCAGACGCAGGAGAGAACAAGACTTGTGAAAATTGGCATGTGTAAAGTTTGCTTAAAGATGTTTTAAGACTATTGTACTCTGTGTTGCCTCTAATTTATTTGCTGTTCTCTAATGAAAGAAAAAGAAAATAACACAATAATATCATCCTGTTCCAAACCCCATTTTCTTTTTTTTTTTAAAGATTTTATTTATTTATTTGACAGAGAGAGACACAGCCAGAGAGAACACAAGCAGGGGGAGTGGGAGAGGGAGAAGTAGGCTTCCCGCGGGGCGGGGAGCCCGATGCGGGGCTCGATCCCAGGACCCTGGGACCATGACCTGAGCCGAAGGCAGGCGCTTAATGACTGAGCCACCCAGGCGCCCCTCCAAACCCCATTTTCAAAGTTTTTAACTTCAGCAATTCAAGACCCCATGATCATTGTTGAATGCATTGCTCTCTTGCTGAACGTTAACAGAAACTAGAAACAGTACTGACCCAAGATCTTCAACTCGGCATTTGCATAAATGGCTCCATGTGTGTTTTCAGCTATGCACTGGTACATGCCGGCATTGTCAAAAGTCACATCATACAGTCTCAATTCCCCTTTATGATACTGAAAAGAGCACAAAGGAAAACACATTTTCTTGATAAACCTTAATATACACGTTTTATTTACGTCTGGGCTTGTTTGACTTTTCATTTAGATACGTTATTTTGCCCCCACTGTTAACTAAGTCAAATACGGAAGGTTTTTCACGGCATGGGAAAGTAAAACCCACTTACCATGCCCAGTGGCTCTTGTGCTATTCATCCTACTGAGCTGAGAGTCCACTTTTTCCCTCTTGGCCCAGCTGGGAGATTACAGAGGGAAGGTAGAAAAAGGCCCCACTGCTGTTACTTGTCCCCAGGGCTAAAGGTAGAACCTTCCCTCTTACCTCTGTTTCTGTGGGGTCAGGGAAACAGGGGCAAAAAAAGAGAGGACAGTATCAGGTAGTAGAGATGGATGAGTAGGAAGAAGGGTAAAATGCGGAACAAAGGGAAAAATAAGGAGAGAGAAAGAGAGAGAAGGTAGACATAAGATTGCAGACGGTTGAGTAACCTGAAAGAAGATACTTTATGCTACTTTCTTGTTTGCCTTTTTTAGAAGACTTTTTTATCTCAGGGCCCAGATACCCTTACTCTGTTGACTCTCTTGCTAAATTTATCCCAGGGCCACTGGAAGTGTTGCCTGAACATGGACTCAAGAACTGCAAAACAATGGAACATACATACCGCATATCCATTTTTCAGCCATCGGATTGTGGGGATGGGCTTCCCTGTGGCCACACAAGGCCAATAGAGATCACTGCCTATATCCACCTCTGTGTCATTGATATGTTCTACCCACTCAGGAAATGCTGAAAAGTAAAGAACATTTTAAATGTCAAACGCAAATCTCAACACTCATAATAATCTCAAGAATACAGATATTACATTTAGTTGACCTTATGGAGAATATACCAGATATCGTATATGCCATAAAATCAGTGTTAGAGCCTTTGAAATTGTATTTCCATAGGTCCTCAGGTAAACTTTATCCTACACTGTTACAACATGAAGTAACTATAACTCAATTCATAATTATTTTTGTGAACCATGTTTTGTTAGAGAGCTAATTCATGAATAACACTAAAGTAATTGATCTTTTTCTTATAACTTAAATCTTTCAAAATGACAATTAAGGTTTTAAAGAATTATGTCTTCATTGACTATGACACTATGTCTTCCCTTTTAGAATAAAGAATCACATTTTTTTCCCACTGCCTCAGGTCTCCTCCTTTTGATGTAACTTTCAGGTAGCAGCCACAGTCACATCTTACTGTAGGATTAGAAAAATGGCTTGATCGGGCGCCTGGGTGGCTCAGATGGTTAAGCGTCTGCCTTCTGCTCAGGTCATGATCCCAGGGTCCTGGGATCGAGTCCCGCATCGGGCTCCCTGCTCCTTGGGAGCCTGCTTCTCCCTCTGCCTCTCTCTCTCTCTCTCTGTCTCTCATGAATAAATAAATAAAATCTTTTAAAATAAAAAAAAAAAAAGAAAAATGGCTTGATCATACAGTAGCTTTAATTGCTGAAATCTATGCTTGAGTGAAATTGATGATCTGATCTTCTGGTACCTAGAGAAAAATGCTAGATATTTCCCAAAAGAAAATATATTTTTGGAGAGGAAGCAAATGAACAATGTGATAATCTTTTTGAGCATTTATTTAAGTTAAATAGTTTAAATAAATGTAGGTAAACAAATTAACATAAAATAAAGAAGGAAGTAGGAGGAGAGAATCCTGAGTGGAGGGAGTATTTTATTTTCTTTGAAAAATAAAACTTTGGTATATACATTTTATGACAAAATAATATACATAACTTACAGAAAGTAATACACATAAAAAAGAACATAAAACATTTTTATGATCTCACTGGACCTCATCAATATTATATGTATATATATATATGTTTATAGTACTATAATCTTATTTAGTATATTTTCACTTATCATTACATTTTTGTAACATGTAGTTATAAAAATTAAATATTGATAAGAATATTATGTTAATTGATAGAGGTTTTATTTTGTATACAATCTTGGCAATAAAACAGGAATATGAGCACCTTCCCTTCCCTGCCTTGGCCTCAAACAGGTGACACAAAATATCACATTAAAAAATACAATGAGAAGACTAAATAATTGAATCAACTTGATACATTCTGATTTAATTATGTAACCTTCTGGTTGATTAGACCAAAAGAGAAAAACTGAGTGCCCTTGATTAGTAAAGGAGAGATAATAGCTCCCTTAATAATATTCCCTTATAAATATCTGCTCTGTCACCTTGATTCTTCTAAGGAATTAGATATTAGACATTTAGACCTCTGCTAAGAACCTGGAAGGGGAAAATGAAGGGGGGGAAATCGGAGGGGGAGACGAACCATGAGAGACTATGGACTCTGAGAAACAAACTGAGGGTTCTAGAGGGGAGGGGGTGGGGGGAGGGATTAGCCTGGTGATGGGTATTAAAGAGGGCACGTTCTGCATGGAGCACTGGGTGTTACACGCAAACAATGAATCATGGAACACTACATCAAAAACTAATGATGTAATGTATGATGATTAACATAACATAATAAAATAAAAAAAGAACCTGGAATGCAGTTTTCTTAATATGTATGAATAAAAACAGATCTGTAAGCTCTAGAAACCTGGTAGAGTGACAGGTTTATTTAACAAATGTAAGAATCTAACCAGAATTTTCCTCACTTAAGGAGGCTATCTATGCATATTTGATATGTATAAGTGAATTTTGTTGGTGTACTGAATACACAAATCTGGAGTTCAGGGGAGGTGTCTGGGTCTGAATTTTCAGGGTGTAGAGCCTCATTAAAGCCTTGATGATGAATGAAATCATAAAGGTTAGAAATGAAATCAAAAAGACTTTCAGAGACAAACCCTGATTGCTCCCGTGTTCAGAGGGCATGGAGTGAGGAGGAGAATGCAAGCAGTGTACGGGGATGTTAGCAAAGTGTAGGTTCTAGATGCCAAGCACAGAGGGTGAATGGTGGAGGAGTGCATGGTCAATGGTGACTGCTGCTGTTGGATCAAATAAGATACAGCTGAGAAGTGGCCATCCACTTCAGCAACATGATGTTATTGGTGGTCATGGGAAGAACAATTCCAGCAGAGAAGTAGGGATGAAAATTAAATAAGAATGCATTTAAAAAAGAAGAAAAATTGAAAAGAAGGAGGGTAGGAGGGTAGAATCAAGCACATAGTAGTGATGTTGGCTTCAGATAGCAGCTGAATCCATAGCCATAAGAGAGGGGTAAAGATGCCCGTATTGGGTAGATGTGGGGTGGGAGCTTGTGGGAGTTCTAATTTGATCTTTCATTTTCTCTGTCAAAGAAGAAGCCAAGTTATTAGCTCAGCATAAGGTTGGAGGAGGAGGTGTTAAGGGTTTAAAGGAAACTGTGAAAGCATGAGAAGATCATCTAAGAGAGTGGGTAAGTGGACATAAGTGGACCTTGGGAATTGTGTATAATTGCCAGGCAACACTAAAGACCCACTTGAATCTAGTGATCATTAATTTAAAATGAACTAATCAGCATACTAGTGTTTATCTAAGTCATACTCAAGTTCCTGGGTTCAGGCTCTGATAGGCAGAGAGCTAGATTTTTCCAGGGTTAGCCTTCTATAAAGGTAGTAAGACAAAGTAGAGAGTGGTGTGTGCTGGGAGGGTATACAGGGGAAAAAGAATGATTGATCACAGATTTAGGGAAGAGGTGAGTAGGTGTTAGGGGATGTGAAGAAAAATTAAACAATTGTTAGACTAATTGATCATAGTTCCTGGTAGTAGAGTCTCAGGGTATTAAAGAGACTGAACTGGAAAGATAGGAGGTAGTGGTTAGTGAAAGAAATGTGTGAGATTGAGGTTCTAAAGGGATTGTACTTTTTGGTAACAATGAGGTCTAAAGTGTGGCCATGGGAGTAGGCTGCTGAGGTAGATTGAAGGACAAGATCATTGGAGAAGAGGAGTTCAATAGAACTGAGAGGCAAAACTACTAAAAAAATAATCATAGTCAAAGTTGATTTTGATGTCACTAAGAATGTCAAGAGTATGTTCTAGTTTGTAAGACCTGACAAGAGTAAAAATTTTAGAGAAACTAGGTGGGTTATCCAGAGAGATTGTTAACTGGATGTTTAAAGGAAAAAGGGAAGATAGTCTAGAAATGGCATGAGGAGCAAGAAGAGCAGTTATATTACAAGTCAATGGGGATGAGAGCTGTGGAAGAAAAATTAGCCACTGCTTGAGAGGAAACAGTGTCTTTAAGGGAGAACCATGTTTTAGTTAGCGTGAGAAGTTCAGAATAGAAGTTATGTAGAAGCTGAGAATATAGGGGATTGTGACAATAGCAGACTGTGTGTTTTAGAAAGCATGGTGCAAAGGTTTCAGAAGCTGGGCATGGGGAGGAGATGGAGATGGAACAGGATGTGTGCAGAGCTGTGTGGGTGTTAAAGTTCAGGAGATGAGGGAGGCCTAGAGGCCATGGCTTTCTATGCCAAAAGAGACAAACAGGGTAAAGGCAAAAATGAGCCTAATCCTGCTGGATTCTATGAGATGATACTAGGGCCACTGGAGGCACTTACTTCATCCCTGTACAGACAGAGGCCTGGGCTCTGGGTAGGGGCCACAAGCTGTCTCCTCATTCTGGTATTCATCTCCAGTTTATCCTATCATCCATGTTCTCAGCATGGTTAAGCTACCCCTTACCATATACTTCATCAATATCCTGTGTAAATTTCCATAGTGCACTCTCATAATTTTCTTTATAACTATGTATGTTTGTGTGTGTGCATATGCATGTGTGTGTGGAAATGTATGTTCCTTTGCCTGTGTATACTTGTATAAATTTGGAGGCTTTGTATAGAGTATGAATACCTTAAGGACAGAGAGAATATTTCTTTTATCTACTTCTCCTTGTTCCTGTCAGAGTGTGTGCCTCTGAGTAGACACTCAATGTATGCTTATCATTTAAATGAACGTCTTATTGAAACCTTAGGCATTTACTCAGTTGTGACCTGTAAGTTTTATATTGTGGACATTATGGAAATGATTTAGTATGAAAAGTTTTGAGTGTTCCCTGAAAAACAACATTCTCTCCTCCTAAATATAAGTTTATTTCAATGTGTTTGAATCAAACACTTGTGCCAATAAAATTGTGTCAAAAAAAAAAAAAAAGGTTTCCTTAGAGCAGTGATTCTCAAACTGTAGTTCCTGGTCTGGTAGCATTAGCATCTCCTAAGACCTTGTCAGAAATACAAATCTTGGGCCCCAAATAGAACTTGTAACTCAGAAACTCTGGGAACCAGTTATCTGTGTTTTAACAAGCCCTCCATGTGATTTTTTTTTTTTTTTTGAAGCATATACAAGTTTGCATGCCAGTGGCTTGGACCAAGTCATAATGCATAGTTTCTTCTATGAATAAAAAGGTATTGGAAAAAAAGAAGAATGGAGGGAGTATCCAAGTTATATTAATTGTATTTTCTGGAAATTATCAAGCACACTACTACCAATCCATTGATGTTAGTATGATGGTAATGCTATAAGTTCATAACTTCCATAAGCCATATTTGAGACTTAGACATAAGATAAATATTTTCTCTTTTTGCATAATGTAATGTTTTAAAACTATTATTCATTATACACTCACTCTTCAAGTATGGAAATGGCTATAAGTAAGATATTGATGCAATTTATAAAAAATTGAAAAAACATGTCTACCTTGAACATAAATTCTTGCCTGGTATTTATCCTTTCCTCTATTGTTCTCAGCCTCACATTCATATGTGCCTTCATCTTCTAGCTGAATATTGAAGATCTTGAGGACAGCCCCAGAGGTGCTGATCTCAGCAGTACTTGGCATTGGTTCTAGGACCTTCCGCCATCGGATATCAGGAACAGGACTTTAAATAGGAAATAACAAAAGCTAAAGGTCCACAGTAGTTCAAAGTCTATTACTTTGTTAATATATAACTAAACAATTACATCATTGATTTCCTAAAATGGTACAAAGATTAATATATTTCTACATATATTAATAAAAAATATAAGTATACTTACTTGCCAAGTGCGAAACACTCTAACGTCACATTTTGGCCCATCAGTGCATATATGTCCTTGAACTGAACTACGATATCAGCAGGATATGGTTTTGTTGTTCCTAATATTAAGAAAAATACAACAACCATCCACTAATTATTAGGCAGAATAGAGTTTTTTTTAAATATTGTGACTTTTATAGAATTACTTCACTATGCAAAGCATTTCTCTGTACAAGTACTAGAAAATATCTGCTCATAACACAATGCACAGATTTATTTGTTTATGCACAGTATGTATATAGCATAAATTTCATCAAGCATTTCCAATCATATTGGCTTATTCTTACAGCTATGTAACTAATCTGACTCAATTCACCAAAAAAATCCAAGATGTCTTTAGAGAGCATCAAACGTGTGAAACATTGTGCCAGGGGCTACATGGGACTCAGGAAGGTAGAGAAACAAGAAAGCGAGAGAGGGAGAAGAAAGGAAGGAAGAGAGGAGAGTGGAAAAGAAAGAGGACAGGCAAGAAAGGAGGGAGAATAGAAGAAAGATGTGCATATGGAGATGAAGGCAAAAGGGAAACAAGTTGAAAAGAGGGAAGGAGAGAGGGAAAGAAGAGTGAGTATTCAGACATTACTGGGCTCATCAATATAGTTATTTTATTGAATTTATTGAGCATGTCTCTACTTCAAGGCATATTATTCCCTTAATCTTACAGGGGAAGAAACAGGCTCAGAAAGGCAAAACACATTGTTTAAGATTACAACGTGAATATGTATTTTATCCTGTATGATACCTGAGAGACAAGTAGATACACCATGCCCTAAAATACAAGCCAAAATGAAAGTAAATGGTCTGAAAGAGTGGCAGCTAAGGAGGACTGCTGAATATGCCAGGGCTATGGGAATTTCAGGCAAGAAGAGCATGTGAATTCACCAAACCAGTTCAGACTGAGGAAACAGTATATTATGACAAAGCTCCAGGAGTATGAAGGGGATTTTTTTTTAAGTCTAGGAAATCAAGTGATGTCAAAGTATATGTAGCTGAAGATGAGCCTGAACCTATTATCTAGAAGGCTTGAAACTGTGACATTAAACATTTTGAGGTTAATTTTCTTGGTGGGTAACTACTGGTGGATTTTGGTAAGAGAAGGAACATGAATATCACCTTTGGTTTAAGGAGAAAACCTTGGCGGAAGTTTTAAAGAATGGGAAATGGAGAAGAGAAATATAGAAGAGAGTCTAAGGGGGGCTAGGTCATTACTTCATGCAAAACAGGTGGGCACTTGAGCCGTGGGAACAAAAAGGAAAGAACTGATCCAAGTTGTCTCTGAGAGGCAGAAACAGCAATACTGCCCTTTGGGTGCATGTTTTCTTGAGGTGTAGATCAAAGATCCAATTCATCAGAATCACCTGGGATGCTTGCTGAACCTACAAATTCCTGGGTCACATCCCAGACCTGCTGAATCAGTATTTCTGGGTTCCAAATTTCTGCAAACTTCCGAAGTGTGTATACTAATTGGGGATACTACATACTAACTGGGGACCACTGGATTAGCTGTCTGGAGGATGAGGGGAGGAGAGGAGTTGATGATTAAAAATGCTACCCTGAGTTAGAAATATGACAGTATCACCAAATGAGACAAAGAACACCAGAAGTTTTAGAGATGAGATGAGAGAGATGAGATGAGATGAGATGAGATGAGATGAGATGAGATGACAGATGTGTCTGGAACATTTTGAGCTTAACATTCCCGAGAACCTTCTGTATGACAAGCCCAGGAGGTAGATAGAATTAAGTCCTAAACAAGAGAAAAGTTTTGGAGATAAGAATGTGGAGTCGTCTCCATTGGGATGCTGTTGAGGGCGCCTGGGTGGCTCAGTCGTTAAGCGTCTGCCTTCAGCTCAGGTCATGACCCCAGGGTCCTGGGATCGAGTGCCGCGCCGGGCTCCCTGCTCCGCAGGAAGCCTGCCTCTCCCTCTCCCACTTCCCCTGCTTGTGTTCCCTCTCTCGCTGTGTTTCTCTGTCAAATAAATAAATAAAATCTTAAAAAAAAAAAAAAAGAAAGGTATAAATTGGTGAGAATATCTGGAAAAAGATTAAAGAGAAATATAAGAAGGAGGAAGATGTGGGGAAGGATACTGCATAGAATTTCTCAGAGAGGCAGGTGGGAGATACAGGAAGGGCAGGAATTGGGAAAACTGGAAAGAAGATTTCAAGGAGGCATAGGAGATCAACAGTGTCAAAGTTCATACAGAATCAGAACTGAAAAGTGTCCTTTGGAATTAGTAAATAAGAAGTAATCAAGACTGTTTGCATTGAATACAGAAGAATATATGGAGGGTAATGTACAGAGGAGAGTTTAAAGATTCAGAAAAAAGCAGAAAATAAGTGATATAGGGAAGTCCCTAAATGAATCAAATGGTAAATGAACCAGTGCAACTGGAGGAATTACCTAGAACAGAGGAGAAACACTTCTTCCACAAAGACAATAGTAAGAAATAAATAGAAGAAATGAATTTCTGGGGTAGAGTAGGAAAGAAACTTAAGGAAACTTTTACATGATGTCTCCTTGTAATTCTTTAAAGTAGTGGATGAGAGCATCTCCCAAGATTGTGGAGAGAAAAAAGAGCCAGAAGTCAAAAAATATTTATTGGGGCGCCTGGGTGGCTCAGTTGTTAAGCCTCTGCCTTTGGCTCAGGTCATGATCCCAGGGTCCTGGGATCGAGCCCCTGCATCGAGCTCCCTGCTCCATGGGAAGCCTGCTTCTCCCTCTCCCATTCCCCCTGCTTGTGTTCCCTCTCTCGCTCTCTCTCTGTCAAAAAGATAAATAAAAAAAATCTTCAAAAAAAATATTTATTGAATACCAACCATGTGACCACAATCGAGGAGAGTAGTAAAAATGGAATCACAGTGATACGACATTTCCCCCACTGTAATACCCTACTTAGAGTGGAGGCAGGAACCAAACCTAAGTCTGTGAACAACAAAACCCAGTATTTCTTCAGAAGCCTGAACTCCCTGTTATGAGTGGTAACAGCAGGACTGTGATAAAAACAATGTGAAGTAAGCAAATATGTTGAAATCTGATTCTCTTAGAAGTGGTGCATTAAAAAAGGAATGTAGTTCAATTGGAATCTTGCTAAAGCCATTCAGGTCTGTCAGTGGCCATCAAATATGGCACCCATGCTACTTACTTACAGTAGAAAGGCAATTTATACACTTATTTGTTTCTTAAAAATATCAAAATAATGCAACTGCATTTTTCCCCTAATTCTGTAATCACTATAGTTTGTTTTGATCTAATCATTTGTTTTCTTTCATGAAGTTACTAAAAAGTAGGAATGGACATGAAAAACAAAAAAGCAGAGGCCAGTGATTCCCACTGTAACTGATAATATGGATATTTGGCTAATGAATCAGTACCCTATGCATTCTCTGAACTAGAGGAAACCAGTCCAAACTCAACCATCTTAGGGAACTTTTATCATGTAAATCTCCATTAGAAAAACTAAGGAATGACCAAGACTTTCAAAGTGTGTACAAACTGAGGGTTCTAGAGGGGAGGGGGGTGGGGCGATGGGTTAGCCTGGGGATGGGTATTAAAGAGGGCACGTTCTGCATGGAGCACTGGGTGTTATACGCAAACAATGAATCATGGCACACTACATCAAAAACTGATGATGTAATGTATGGTGATTAACATAACATAATAATAAAAAAAATTAAAAAATAAAAACTCTAAACTTACAAAAAAAAAAAGTGTGTATCTTCTGTTTGCCCTGAGTAGCCAGCTAGTCTTCCTGTTGGATATTTCTTTCCATCCCTGTAAGTGCTCCATAAGCAGACAACCTGCAAAAACAGTGTGTAACAAATAAAATACTTACGTTCAGGTAGTGGAATGAGTGGGATAAATTTGCTGAACACACTCTTTGTAATAGAAGGACTGGATACAAAGCAGGAATAATTGCCTTTGTCTGATGCCTCGACATTTGCAATGTAGAGATTTCCATTTGTCTGAGACACAAATCTTCGTTTATCCATTGTGATAAATACAGGAAATTCATTTAGAAGCCAGCGGTAGCTAAGATCATCTGGAAGGAAATATTGTCTTCTAAATATTAAATTCTTCTCCAAAAGCAAAATTTTGTTTTCTAGGAGCAAGCTAGGGCATAATCTAATCTAGGGTATTGTAGATTAAATGTTGGAAGTAGGCCAAGACAAACAATTCAAATTTTCCAAAAGCTACCATATTTTGAGTGTATATAAGCATGGTGCTAAGCAATTATGTTTATCTTTCTCAATTATTTTATGGCCTATTAATATTCTAACTTCTATTTCATTGATGGGCTAAATGAAACTCAGAGCGGTTAAATGTTTTGCTTAGAATTTCATGACTGGTAAATATAATTGGGATTTTTAATCTAGGTCTGATAATTCCAGAACTCATGACCTATCTTCCCTGCTGCACTTTAAAAATAAAATGAAGACTGCTAGCCACACTGTGTCTTTATCTTTTTCCTTTTGTACTCCTATTTTTAATTACAGATTTAGAAATGAATTTCCCCTCAGTCTTTTCTTAAAACAGTAGCCAGACTCATTTTTCTATAACTTAAGCAATGTCATGTGACTCCTCTTGTCAAAGCCCTCCAAAGTAAATCTCACTCAAGTTAAAGCCAGTGTAATTACTATGAATTATAAGGTCCTATGTGATATAGCTCTTGTATCTCTCCAATTTCATTTCCTATTACCTTCTATCTCATGCACTCTATTCTAGCCACTCTGGCTTCCTTGGTCTTCCTTGATAGTTCCAACTCACGCCTTTGTTGCATCTGCCTGGTATGTCCTTCCCTCACACATCTGCATCGTTAGCTTCTTCATTTCCTTCAGGCCTTTATTCAAAGTTACCTTTACAGCATTGTCCTTTATAAAAGTTCAGCCATCCCTCTAATACTTACTCTTCCCTGTACCCCGCATAAGTTTTTCTTCCTAGTGCTTACCTACCAATATCTAGGAATGATATACCTGTTAACACTGTATCTTGTATATTGGCTGTCTCTGCTGGTAGTAAATCTCTGAGGACAGGTGGATTTTTGTGTTTCACTCACTGAGGTATTTTTTTTTAAGATTTTATTTATTTATTTGTCAGAGAGAGAGAGCACAAACAGGGGGAGCAGGAGAGGGAGAAGCAGGCCGCCCGCTGAGCAGGGAGCCCAATGTGGTACTCGATCCCAGGACCTTGGGATCATAACCTGAGCTGAACGCAGACCCCCAACCAACTGAGCCACCCAGACACCCCTCACCAAGGTATTCTTGTGGCATAAACAGTGCTTAGCACACATAATTGTGTAACAAGTGCTCACAAGAGATTTGTTGAATGAATAAGCAATGAAATGAAGCCCATCCAGTGCTGAATGTAGTCAAATGTAGTCATTGGCTATTTATGATCATTTACTTTGTTTGTGGGAAATGCTATGGAGATGAGGGGATTTTTTTTTCCTGTAGTTTCAGCAGTTCTTCAAAGAAAAAGACTATTCTCTCATTGAAATGTTGTTACAATATTTTGAATTCTATGTTCCTCCTCTATTTACCATTTAATAGTCTTTTTCCTGTTTTATTGGAGAGAAAATTACTGACATTTGATATATAAACAACCAGAATTTATATACATATAACTGGAATAGAATACATATAGATGTGTATATGTAATTATATATATAACATATATTTTATGATATGCATTATATATTTACATATGTTCACCTCTCTATATATGTATCATCAATGTATTCCACACAAAATGATTTATAATAGCCTATTCTTTATGGAGTCTTTAAAGTCAAATTTATGACATAATATTAGAACTCTAAAAATACAAAACATTATTTTTTTCATTGTGAAAAGTAGTATTTACATATTATTTCAAGAAGATATTTGACAAATAAAACAAGTGAAAATTAATGAAAGCATATAAAGTATTTATCTTTTAATTAGCACTTTGGAGGTTTTTATTTTAGCCATATCAAATTACAGAAAACACATATCCAAAGGTTGAATCTTGTTACAGATGACATTTAACTTAACCCCTTTCTAAATTGGATTATTCTTGCTGCTAGATGCTCCTAAAGAGATGAACAATTTATTATGTTTTTATCCTCTTTTAGCATTTATATAATTCACAGAATATTGTAGATGTAATATTTTAAATGAAATGATGGACCATATATCACTCCTTGGCACTGTTCTATTTAAAAGTAATTTGTAAAACTATCTATCATATTTTTTCCTGTGTAACAGGAATGTTAATAAGGACATAATCTAACATATATGTTGTTTATAAACCAAAATGATTACAGATCTTTGGGATTAGGGCCAAGTGACTAAAGAGCCTGGAAGTGTCTCTAACCATTCATAAGCAATGCATTACAAGATTAGGCAAATACTGATTCTTGGGGCGCCTGGGTGGCTCAGTCGTTAAGTGTCTGCCTTTGGCTCAGGTCATGATCCCAGAGTCCTGGGATCAAGCCCCGTGTCGGGCTCTCTGCTCAGTGGAAAGCCTGCTTCTCCCTTTCCCACTCCCCCTGCTTGTGTTCCCTCTCTCGCTGTGTCTCTCTTTGTCAAATAAATAAATAAAATCTTTAAAAAAAAATACTGAGTCTTATTTAATCATAAATGAACCATTATTGTTAAGAAAATTAAAACGTAGTCATTCATTGAATGGATGCTTATAGTCACAGAGGAACTTTAAATTTACCTGGAAAATGGTATGGAGGATCACAGAGAAGCACCATTCCCTTCCCTTCTTTCACCCTGACCTCAGGACGCTCCTCAGGTGGGAAAGGGTCAAGATCTAATTATGAAAGCAAAAAGGAAAATATTCACTCTCTAGTCAATAGAAAGAGATTTTCATTAAAGTTTATCTTTCATCTACTAACTCACTTTTGGATATGATACTTCTCAGTTGGTTTGGTGGAGCCTATGAAAGTCAATTCCCTATTTTACATGCTGGCATTTGCATATACTCTAAGACTTCTGTGGTAAACACCAGCAGATGGATATTGGTAGCTGCCTGCATAAGTATTCTGACAACCCTAAAAATTGCAATATCCTCAACTTTTGCTTCAGGTTTAGGAAGAATCTCAGTAAGGGTATCTGGAAATACAATGAACTCAAGCAAAACCAGGAATCTACCAAAGAAGTTAAGTAAAGAGGAGTGACTTGGAGGAACAGACTCATTTGAAAAGTATATTTCTCTTCCTGAGGGAGGACTCCAATGTGGTGAAGGAATAAGGATGAAAAGTAGAATCCTAGTTGAGGTGACGTGAAGGTCATCAATTTTTTTTATTCTTTTTGAAGTCTGAGTTTTCCTTAGTCTCATTTCCTTCATTCTTTTCTGTTTATTTAGAATTCACATTTTCCTTGGCTTCATGATACTCTATTTGATTTTTCATTTGCTTTACTGGTGCTCATTCTGTTCCAACCCTGCCTCATCTCCTATTTCTTCTCTGTGATCAGTACTCAAGTTATAAAATCAAATTTTTACTTCTCTCAATATATTTATATCTATGAAAAGTCACCATTCTAATTGTTACCTTTTTGCAGAAAGCCCTTCAGATCTACATCTCTAATCCTGAATATTTCACTTGAATTCCACCCCTATCCTCAAATACTTAGTTGACATTTCAACAATAACTTAATGTCACCATAACCTCTGCATGTGAAGCCATCATTTCAATGCTTCCTCCCAACCTTGAAATTTGTTTTACTTGCTCCCATTCCATTTTTAAAGACAGCAGAATGTTTCTGCCCTTTGACTCAACTTTCCTTTAAAAAAATATTTAGGGCCTTTTTTTCTTCAGTGCAATGTAATCTATTATTTCTTCAAGGATTGTTTATTGTTTACATTCTCATTGTCACATTAATGAAATCAGACTGCTCACTCCCTGCTGGTAATCACTGCCACATGGATCCTCTTAAAACATCATTTTCATCCTATAATCCACTTTGCAAAAGACTTAAGTGCTGATTTACAAAATTGCATACTGGAGATCATCTAGTCCAACTCCTCTTTCGATGCACAATTTTCTCCTAGAATAGCTTCTAACTTTAAGTTTAGCACAAGGTTTCTGAAAATATATTTTTTTAATTTTATTTTATTATGTTAGTCACCATACATTACATCTTTAGTTTTTGATGTAGTGTTCCATTATTCATTGTTTGCGTATAACACCCAGTGCTGCATGCAATATGTGACCTCCTTAATACCCATCACTGGGCTAGCCCTTCCCCCACCCCCCTCCCTCTAAAACCCTCAGTTTGTTTTCAGAGTCCATAGTCTCTCATGGTTCATCCCCCCCCCCCCTTTCCCCCCTTTCCTTTTTCCCCTCCCTCCTTCTTCTTTTTTTTTTTTTTTTTTAACATATAATGTAGTATTTGTTTCAGAGGTACAGGTCTGTGATTCATCAGTCTTAAACAATGAAAATATTTTTTTATTACAGTATCCATAAGGAGAAATTTTAATTTAATTTAAACTTAAAATAATTTAATTAGTTTAAATTAATTTACTCCTAATAAGGTAAATTACATTCTATGGAGTAAGATTCTGTCAGGTAGAGTCAAGCTTTAGAGAACACAACTGTAATGTTATAATAAAAAAGAAAAAGAAATAAAAAGAAAAAGAGAGAGAGAGAGAATGCATGGCCTAGCATGTCTACTGATGCTAGTTATTCAAGATCCCTCAGAGCACAGCCTTAATTTATTTTCCAATACCCCTCAGGATGCTTTGCTCTCTTGGAATTTTTTCTCCACACAGTTAAGGCCCACTGATCTTGTAAGACCCCCTCCATCTATGGACCTTTTCTCTCATTTTCTTTTCATCTTGAATTTTCTTCTTGTTGAATTCTTAGGATAACATTTAATTTTTACGTCACCTAGATACACTTGACCTTGTTAAAGTTACGGTTACTTACATCCAAAGCTCAGGGTTGCTTCCGTGCTTCTGACCATCCCATAGTTATTTGATGCTAAGCAGTAATATATTCCAGCATCTTTCTGTTTGTCAGGGTTGTTGATAACAAGGTTTCCACCTACCATACTGTACCGATCACTTGTCAGATCAATATCCCCATTATTCATTCTCCATCTATGAGAGAGAAAAACAAATGTCATATCAAAGGTCATGAGGACTGCAAACTGCATACTGGCCTAATATCATTCTAAAATAATATGGGTACAGCTCCATGTGAAATCAGATGATTAAGTAGATGACTCAGTGTGGTATTTCTTCACACCCTATAATTCTGTGTCTCTGGGCTCATGATTTATAATTTAGTTCAGGCACAGAAAGGTAAATGTTCAAGTGCATGAAATGTGTTCTCTTTATTCATGAGGCATCAGAAAGGACAAATATTTCATTGAATTTTGCTACATTAAGTGGTTTCTTAGCAGATATACATAGATTATAAATGATAACCTTCTATGTACTAGTTAGATTCATGCATATCCAGATGTGTTGCATAAAATATTAAAAAGCACTACTCTAGCAAAAGTAAAATATAAAATATCAATACCTGATTCTAAATATCAAAATAAATTTTCAATAAAACTAATTGAAATCAGTGTTCTATTCAGTAAATGTCACACTCTGACCACTAGAGGTCGATCACACAATTTGAAAATTGTAAAAATCAGTTGGATCTTTTGTTTCCAAGCCTCCAACATAATATTGCAGGTATATTTAGAGGGATTGTGTTATAAATAAATTGACTAAAAACAGGACTCTAACTTTCTTGGTGAGATGATGAGTAGAATAAATGTAGAAAATAATTTTCAAAGGGCTCCTGGGTGGCTGAGTCGTTAAGTGTCTGCCTTCGGCTCAGGTCTTGATCCCAGGGTCCTGGGATAGAGCCCTACATGGGGCTCCCTGCTCAGTGGAGAGCCTGCTTCTCCCTCTCCCTCTGCCTGCCGCTCTGCCTACTTGTGCTCTCTCTATCTCTCTGTCAAATAAATAAATAAAATCTTTAAAAAAAGAAAAAGAAAATAGTTTTCAATTAAGCTGACCATCTATGTATTATACTCATTCTGTTATCAGGATTCATGTCTTCAGCAATGTCATAGGCAAGAGCCATGATCAAATTGTGGGCTGTGGCCTCATGGCTCATGGCCTTGCACACTTCTGATCAAAGTCAGAATCTTACCAAAAAAAGCCTAATTATTTCTGAATATCTTTTATTAAATCAAATTACTGGAACGTTTTTAGTTTTAATTTTTATAATATAGGAGGTAATTTAAAAGTAAACACAGAAAATGATGCTTTTGTATTTTGAAAACCTACCAAATTCCAACCCAGTGAGTGTATCTTCCCCCTTCCCCCAGTTGATGGCAATATTGGCTCTGTTTGAAAAATCCAATGTCAAGTTGCTTAGCATTTGCCAAGGCAATGGGTTTCCCTGTTGAGCAATACCAATTGTTATGTTTTTTTATGTTGACTCCAACTTTTTATTTATTGCATTAACTCTTCTTTAGTGGATTTGATTCTGCCTTTGATATCATATAATGATTAAGTTTTGCTGTGTTTGGGTAAGTTCACTGGTTTACTTTATTGTCAGGATGTACACCTTTGTTGTAACTCCTTTCAGACAGTTTTAAATGCAATTCTATTAGCATTCTCATTATTTTGAGGGTCAAAGCAAGATAATGAAAGCTTCAAGGCTGATAAGTAGAAGGTCAAGTTCCCTGTTGTACCTTTCAGGGTGTTGCCATGAATAAGAAATTATCACAGAACATGCCATAAATATAAAACTACTGTGTGAATGACACCTTGCATGATTACTGAGGTTAGTATGGCTTGTTCTGAATATTAAGTAAATTTTTAAAACTTCAAACGTTCCTTTCCATCAGACAAGCTGCATCATGAACTGAATTCTTTCCTTTTTTTTTTCCCCTGTCAAATGCAGACTGCCTTCATAACAGAATTAAACATCTACTTCTCCTTTCCAGCTCTCTACATTAATGTGTAGATAGGCCACACTCATCCTGGGGATTTCAGTGCTGGTGCAACCTATGGGAGGGAGTTGGTGAATGTATTTGTCAAGCAATGCTTTGCCTTCTTATTTTGGTAAGAACACTTAATATGAGAGCTACTTATATGAGGTATCTAAAATAGTCAAACTATAGAAGCAAAGAATAGAATGGTGGTTGCCAGGGACTGGAGAAAAGGGGAAAAAGGGAGTTGCTAATCAATGTTTATAAAATTTTAGTTATGCAAAGCTTTGCTTCTTAATGTGTCTGCGGGGTAGGGGTCGGGTAGGCACAGCAAAAAAACACATATTTCTAGAACACTATCTGAGAACAATCTCTTCTGTTTCGTTGCCTCCATTTCAGGCTGTAGACTGATTTGCTGTTTCTATGTATGAATGTCAAGGACAAGGTGTCACAAAATAAGCATCACTGAAATAGCTTTTGAGATCATAGAAATAGCTTTTGAGATGTTATCAACCTATCTAGATAGATACATACTGAAAAAATTATATGTTTCTTTGAAAGCCATAAAACCTGTGTTTCAGCCCCTGGATCTGTGACTTACTAAATCTGGAGCCAGTCAGTTTATTTATTCAAGATTCAGCTTCCTCTCCTATAAAATTATGTGCTTGGATTAGATCTCCTCTACAGATCCTATTAGTTATACTATTCTATGTCCATAACTATGTATATAAACTCCCATTACGTGTGGCTTAAGGGTAGAAACGAGTCTAGCCCACCAAATATTTTCAAAATAAATGTGTTACTTATAATTTATAAAATATCTACTTATTTTGCATTCCCATGCATGAAATTGAAACAACAAAAATCATTTCAAAGGGATGGTGCTTTTGGACCTAAATTCATATTTTATTTTAAGAATAATTTTGTAATTTAGCCCAGAGATTCACAAGAGTCTCTTGAACTCAAGAGAAAATGAGTTCAATTAGGATTAAATTTGATAACTTTTTATAACAATAGAAAGTTGTTTTTCTACTGAGAAAAAAATACTATGAAAATCAATCTTGTTGAATGACAACCTTCAATTAAGTTAGCTGACATTGACATACTAGAGCCCCAATTTCCCCATCAATCACTTGCTTTGTCTTCATGGAACTATTTCACAGGTGAAATTCAGATCCATTGGTGTTTGGTTAATTTTTAAATCTTATTCTTTGTATCAGACTAGAAACTGTTAGTATAATTTTCTGAACCATCTGAGGCAGAAAAACCCATTGTTACCTTTTATAAAGTTATTTTTTATAACATAAATAGGTATCCCAGAAAAACAGAGACATATTGATATAAATTATCTAATTTTAAGAAATTTGCTATATTGCCTAGAATATAGATTTGAGACCACTAAAAAAAGTGGTGCTGTCTAGAATTATGTATGTAAGTTCTCTAGATGTAGTTGATATAGGAATATTATCTATAATATGTAAGTATGAGTTATTCAGGTTGATGCATCTAAGAACATTTTATCCTCAAATGTATATTTAAATTGTGAATGATTTTCATATAACCTTGTATATGCTTAATAGCATGATCACCATTTGACAATTTTTAAGTGGATAATATCAAATGGCATTAGCATTATCTGTGCAGGAAATAGGAAGTGGATTATTTGCACATATTTAAGTTAGGAAAACTTACTATCAATTTGGGCATGAAACAACTCTATTTTAATAACTTACAGGTCAATATTTTTGTTAATATCCCTGCATTTTGTTAACAACCTTATATTATAGCTTTCTCTATCAGTACAGGGTCACAGATGCTCATCTATAATCTAGTCTGACACTCCACTCTGAAAAGAGCAGTGAGGTACATTACTTGTAAACTGGGAAAGGGCTGGCTCGTGCCCTACAGTTTAGTGAAACTTTTCCTTCTGGTGATTCCTCTGGATAAATGGTATTGATTGGCTGCTCTTCAAAAATTGGTCCAAATCCTTTATCTTCCTCAGAAACTACAAGAAAAATAAAATTATTTTACATTGTGCTGTCTTATAAGTCAAAGAAGATTTGGATACATTTAAAAATGTTTTGGAAAAATGTTAGAAACATCAAATCTCCATTTCCATTCAAAATAAAGATATTTGCCTCCACAATCCCGAGGAAAACATTTAGGTGCTTTATTCAAAACTCTTTTCTGTCCATCTCTCATTATTTCTCCCAAAGCACCCGGTGTTGTCATGCTTAACTATATAGCCCCTCAAACAGGTCAGGCCTTCATGCATCTGAGCCTTTGCAACATGTTTTTCCCCTTTCTGGAATCACCGTCTCATTTTTCTCCTCCTATCAAAACCCAGACAGTACTTTATGACTCAGCCATAGTTAGTTCCTTTGCCACCTCTCACCCCTCCTAGTTTTGGTTGGTCCTCATTTGTATTCTCACCCCTCCCCACACAGCTTCTGGTACTTAGCACACCTTCTGTGATTCTTGATACAACTGTCTGTTCCGTGAGACTGCAAATGTTTGGAACAGGTGGCTGTGTCCATAATCTCCCAGCTAGCTGTCAAGCAGTCTGGAGCACAATAGGTGCTTAATGATTTTTTAATAAGAGAATGGATGAATTTCTAGAAGCTCTGGGGAGATTAGTCTCTTGTTTATTTAGTTTTTCTAAACCTGTGACCAGCACCTGTACTCAGTATCACCTAGAACAGTCAATGAACAAATTATTGGGATCTGACCAACTGGTTCAGAATTCATCACAAGCAAACCCAAGTTGGGAAGCAGCTGGCTCTCTGGAAGGGAAGAGTGATGCTTCACAGCAGGAAGAGGAGAAGAGATTCACTCATATGACATCAATGTGGCAGCATTTACAGAGAAGAGCTAAGAGCCATATGCCCCACATGAATTAATACTAGCATATGTGGCTAGGAAGGATGATATTCTTACATAAGATCATTAAAATGTCTCTGCTAGAGCAAAGCTATGGTTCATTCCTCCAATTATTTTTTAAGAGAGAGTTTAAAGCAAACACCAGAGACATTTTGTCTGCTCCAACATCAATCTTGAAGATGAGAACTTTGTTCTAGCTTCCATTAATGAGCAGTTTCATTTTATCATTTAAATCTTGCCTCAGTACTATTTACAGTGCCTTTGGAAAAATTATTTAAACTCTCCAAGCCTCAATATCACCCTTTAAAAATGAGAATAATAATAAAATCTATCCCATTAGACACTGTGAGAATTATTTTGAGACAATACACATAAGACAGTAGTGTTCCTGGCTCACAGTCAGCATTCAATAAATACTGATTTTGTCAACGTTCTTGTGAATTTGCCAATCTTTTCAAAATTTGATTTATATATCTTATGTATATCTTATGCATATCTCATCATACGTGTATATATATATGTATATCAACTCATGAAATTTCTAAAAGCAAGAGGCCATGTTTTACTCACTTTTGTTGCTCTGGTGTTATTAGTGTTGTATCAACACATATTTGTATACATGTAGGTGATCAATAAAATCCTCAAGTTAGTTTCTCCTAGTTTGAAGCATTAATTTTTCTAAGCTTGCCTGAAATATTTCAAAGGGAGATGCTTCATTTTTAGTTTGGAATTTGCTGAAATTGCCATTCAAGAATTTACGACCTCAGTTCATTCCCTATTACCATCCTACTTCAGATAGCAAATAGCTGGATCAAAATCAAAGGAATCAGAGAAACTGAGATTTAGTTTCACCAATGCACTTCTCCTAACTGTTGTTTTATGCAAGCCATTTGTCCTATGTGGAGTCAACATTTAAAAAAAAAAAAGGAATAGGCACACATGTCCTAAGGGCCCACAGACCTAAGACAACCATTAATAAGATCACAAATGCAAGGTGTTCACAGAAGCCCTATGCTAATGATTTTGAAAGTCCTGCTGTGAGCAATGTCTATTCCATATCCTTCTTGAGGTTGTAAAGGCCAAAAATGCATATAACGTTTTCTGCTTCACTTCTAATAATTTTCCTAATGATGCCCAATATTTCCTGGCCTTTTAGGATATAACCGCACACCAGGGGAAATGAAGAATGAATCCCAAATCACTGACAAATACAGACTTTCATTTGGATGTAGGCTCTAGACTTTTCAATCTCTGAAAGAAATGACCTTGTACTTATCTATGATAAAAATCATATGCCATTTTTCTTCCCATTTGAACAACTTTATAAGCTCTTCCTTGGGTCTCTCCCAATTGCACAGCTTTTCTGATTGGAACAATTTAGTAACACCTGCTAATCTGAAGATTCTGCGGTTTCTTCCCAATTCACATGAAAATGTTTAAAAAGACAAGCAGAGAAGCGCAATTTTATCAATATATTTAGATTCTCTTCTTGAAGACAAGATGACTTCTATTCCAACTCTAACCCTGATCAATGACAATTTTAGTGTGAAATTTTCCAATTTTTTAAAAATTTAAGTAGACTAGATATTTACAGGGTAAAAATAAATATTATTTAGAGAATTTTTAAGCTCATAAATATCTTCTGAGTACATTGTTTATATAAAAAGCCTGATGGTGAGTTTTTAGACACAACATAAAAAACGTGATTTATTAAAGAAAAAAAAAAAGACAAGCTGGATTTTATTAAAATAAAAAAATTATGTTCTGTGAAAGACACTCTCAAGAGAATCTCAGGTGTTCAAGTTTGGGGGTTTTCCTTTGGGTTATGTCCAACTTGTATTCCACAAGGGGCAAATTGGAGGGACTTGCAAGTAACTAAATCCCTATCTTATTTAATAATAGGGATATATTAGTGAGTGCACACTATTTCACAAAATTTGTCCTCATCTCAACAGGTGCAGGGTTGTATTAGTTAAAACCTCTTTAACATTATTGTATTCCAATGTAGAAATAGCCAGTCCCAGCCTGTCTAGCATCTGCTTCCACAGTGCCCACCGACAGTGCCATTAGAGAGGTTGTAATAATCCTAAATTCTCAATTTATAATTTCATTAGCTTTCTTGAAACAACTACTTTTGTCACTCTGAAGTAGTTACGTTCATACCAAATGGGCTTCATTATTTAAAGTACCGTATTTGCCTTCAAATTCAACACAGACATAAACATACATCTATGTGAAGGTCGAGATTAGATTGGTAGATTTGCATATTTTAATTAAATGCATAGTCTTAAATATTTCATTTGACAGTGTATCTTCTGATTTTAAGGCAAATGCTTTTGAGACAAATGTTGGTCAGCTTTTAGAAGACTGAGGATGTTTTAAGTAGTTTCTTCATCTTAATCATATGCATTAAAAATAAGTTTAATTTGGGCACCTGGGTGGCTCAGTTGGTTAAGTGACTGCCTTCAGCTCAGGTCATGATCCTGGAGTCCCAGGATCGAGTCCCACATCGGGCTCCCTGCTCGGCAGGGAGTCTGCTTCTCCCTCTGACCCTCTCATGCTCTATCTCATTCTCTCTCTCAAATAAATAAATAAAATCTTAAAAAAAAATAAAAAAAATAAATAAATAAAAATAAGTTTAATTTTTTCTAGAAAAGATAACAGCAATGAAATTTTCCATTGAAAACAATGGAATGTCACATAATAATAATGATGAGACTATATCTATTGCCAGGCAATACCTCAAGGGACATATATAAAGATTAAATACTTTTGGGGTGAATTGGGTTGAAATTTATATGCCAAACTGGATAATATTAGTGCCCCATGCTATTTTTGTTTCTCATGACAAATACTCTTCATAAATTATATGTATATACTTCTTCATACTCCACTTCCATCTGGCCTTTATAGGAACAGACAGTGAAACCTTCAGGGGATAAAAATATGAAGCTAATTTCCACCAAAATATTGGATTTATTTTTCACATTGAGAGAACATTGCATTTAAGATAGTTCCCCTGGCTCATTCTCTAGGTCAAAAAGCAGAATAGGACACACTTCTCATCACAGTAGTACTTCTGGTATTATTTTACAAATATATGTTTCATGCTTTTGTAAAATGTTCAGGCCTAAATAAAAGAATGTATTCCATTAGATGGTTTAGCAATTACTGCATATATTTTATTTGGGGAATATATTCGGGCCCTTGAAAGATAAATACTCAAAACAAGCTTTTGAATTGCCTGGGCATGCTCAGTGAACCTCTGAATGTTATCCTCATAACCCCCTTGAAGAGTATCTGAGCTCATCACTCTGTTCTCTCAGCTAGGGCACTCGGGTGAGGAGAAAATAAATTTCTGGGAGAATACAAGGCTCAGAAAAGGATTCATTAATGCAAGCATTATACTCTCAGCCAACAGAAAATATGTCCATCTTACTGCTTTTTTTTCTACAGCTGCGGAAGTAATTAGATGATAAATTATGGTGCTTTGGATGTATTATGGGGTTACAGGGCACATGGAACAAGAAATAGGTATTACGTTTCAGAAAAATAAGATTACTTTTTAAATACGTGTCCTTTTTCTTACTGGGTAGATTCTTCTAAAAAGGAGCACAAAATTATAGATGGCTTCTCAAGCTAATTAAAGACAGCATTTCAAATCACTCTTTCTTTTGATCTGCTCTGAATGCAAATTCACCAGTTTTCTACCACATAATGGTAGTCTTCTGGAGAAGTTAAGTTCATTTCTTAAATTTAATCATGAAGATTAACAAGAAAGAATGAAATCATATAGGATTATTTGTTGTCAAATTTACAAATGTAAATGACAGGCAAAAACTACTGCTTTTTTCTGTACCATTCTCAGTTCCATCATTAACATAATCAGTTTTATTATTTAAAATGGGATTACTTCACCTCTCACTATGTGGAGATGGTCCACTGTAATTTGCTATTCTATTTCATTTTTGAAAATTGAAAGTATAATTATGACTTGTACTTGAGAGATTTTTTTAATTCATTTTATATCTATTTTGAAACAAATTCTATTTCTCATTCCGTAATATGTCATCTCAATCTGTTAGTTATAAAAACATACTTCTACATAAGTATGTTATAAGAAGAGTCACAGGAAAAGAACTATTAGAAAAAAAAGCAATGGCAAAAAATTTTGAATAGAGTCTAATACTGGGATTTTTACAATATTTACAATGTTACAATAATTATGGGATGGTGAAGGTTACAAGCCTCTTGAAATACAATAAATTCTCTAAGTGAGACAGTATTTAAAATGACTCAAAGAATCATTTCTTCTCCTGTCTTCACTGTCAACCATTCCCCACTAGTAAGGGAACAAGGATGTTTAGAGCTTGGGCTTTGAATACTTGGATACCCGAATCCTTTAGGGTCATGGGTAATATATAATATTGCAGTAATTTGCCATAACTAAAATATAAAGGAATTGGTTTGAAGAACTTACAGCAATCAAACTGTTAGAACAAAGACTGGGGTCAGGTTAGCAGAAAGGTTTACTAAATTTCCCTTTGCATGGCTTTACTGCCCAAGAACCTATGAAGTCTCTTGATAGCAGCCACCTCCTTGCCCTAAGGTCCACTGCTAAAGCCTCTACACAGTGTTTTCCTTAACTGTCTAGGCATCTTGCCATACCTACTTCACGTATACCCCACTATGTAGCATGCTCCAGTTGGTGCGCCTACTTTTATCAGTTTGCCTCCTCAGGCTATCTCTAGCTATTTTAATTGATAACAGTGACTGTATCACAAAATAATGATAAGCTAGTGAATGCTATAAAATCTCAGTCATAATTAGAGATAGAATAATGCTTTATGAATGAAAATAATGCTAATTTTAAAAAATCATGAAAATTTGGGTATAAGTACTATGAAGACACAGGAAATTCCATATCAGCTCTCTCTTCAGAATTTTAATTTTCCTTGATATTAGCTTTGAATGTTATCGTCATATGATAATCCCATTGTATAAATTAAAGATTATGTCATACTCTAATTCCTATAGAATAAGGATTATACTGCTAATTTACCTCTTCCCCTTATTGTTTTTGTCACTAAATTACAAAGGAATTAAAGAGATATTTATTTTCATTTTAGGTTAGCCTCAGTAAAAGTTGGTCCTGAGATAGCTGTATCTTATTATTAAAGTAAAAAAGACCATAACTGAGAAAAGCATCTAAAATAAATATTTACTCTCAAATATTTAGTTATGAATTAAATATCTGAACATTACATGTTCACTGTATGGAACTTAGTTGTATCCATTCTTTTATCTCAATAGGACACATGTTGATTTCATACAATCCAAAAAATAAAGAGGGAAGAAATTTTTAAGAGATGTGGAAAAGAGTGGAGTTAGGTTTGATGATTTTTTTAATAAGCCTTGGTGTACTTTATTTTTCAAACTAAAAATATCTATGTATTCTTAATGCATATATTTTACTTAAAAGCTAGTCACCTAGGCTATTAAGATTATTATGTAGTAATAGTTAAAAACTATTATATATCCAAGATAATATATTGGATAGAACTCTCCCATTTATAAGTGAAAAAAAAAAAACAAAACACCTCAATTTCAACTCACCTAAGTGGTGTGGCAGATATTGTTTCTTGACTCACCAGTGCCAGTTCTCCCCTTCTACCCTGATGATAAATGTCAGATATGCTCAAGGATCAAATCTTCCCTCCCATGACTCAGAAGTACAGGTTGACTATCATTAATGCCATTACTCCTTCCTACGACAAGCTTGGTGGTAAATTTGTGACCCAACTCTGGACATTGAGGTGTTTAGAGATCTATTGAGAGGTCTCTTGCTTTTAAAAAGAAATAGATATGAGAAAAAAATACACCTCTTTCACCTATAGATGTTAGGTCTACACGTAATATCTGCAAGTGCAGCACTGTTTCCAATAGGTCAAGTAGAAAGCCTGAGAGTTGACTATTGGGTTCACAATATGTACATCACTGGTGACATGGACAAGGCATCTTGGTTGAATGCTGGTGTGAAAGTCTGATTGCAGTAGGTTCAAAGGAAAATATGGGTCAGAGAATTGAGACAGAAAGCATAGTTGGTTTTTTTTTTAGTAATAATACTGAAAAGAAGAATAGATAAGTAGGATAGTAGCTATAGGGTATGGGGTTTGCAGATAAATGATTCTTTAAATGAGAGAAATTATATGTATTTGTATATGTAACTGTATGTTGACAGCAATAATCCAGTAGAGGGAGAAACTGATGATGAGGAGACACAGGGGGCAATTGCTGGGGCAATGAACATAAATAAACCAGATGGGATGGGACAAGTACAAGTGTAGGGTTTAATATGATGACATCATGTATGAAACGAGCAGGAAGATGGAGTGTATGAGCATAGATGTAGGAGGAGAGTAAATGTAGTAGCATGAATTTGTGGAAATTATCTTCAGGTTGTCTCTAATACCTCTGTGTAACAGGAAGCAAAGTAAGGATGGCAAGAAGCTGTCGAGTTTTGAAGGGAGGGGAGCAACTATGACATGATCCAGGAAAAATGAATTCATTGGAGAAGTGGAGTATGTTTGCTGGGCAGTACCAGCTGTTCACTTGAAGGTAGCAGTTATGAAACTTGATGTCAGTCATCATACATGAGTTTTCTTTTTCTTCTTAGTAACAATTAGCTGGGTGATCAAAAAAGTTTGGTAATTTTTGGATATTTTACAATTCTTCCCTCCTCAGAGATTCACAATACTTTTCTCTTAGTTTAATATTATTGGTTGAATTGTGCCCCCACAAAAGATATGTTGAAGTCCTAATCCCTGGTACATCAAAATGGGACCACATTTGGCAATAGGATGTTTATAGAAGTAATCACGTTAAAATGAGGTCATTAGGTGGGCCTAATGCCCAGTATGACTGGCAAACTTAAAATGAGGTAAATTCAGACACAGGAGGCAGACACGGGAGGAAGACATACATTTGAAGATGGAAGTGGACATTGGAGTCATGATGCCACAAGTCAAGGAAAGTCCAAGGCTACTCAAAGCTAGGAGAGGCAAGGAAGAAGCCCTCTCCTACAGGTTGCCTCTATTTCTGGCAAGAAATGTTCAGTGGTTGAAGTAGAATCTAAACTAGCAGAATTAACAGTTATATGTAATAAATCATAAATTTATAAATTTATAATAAATTCTGCAACATCTTTGGAATCCTAATTAAACTGAATCTTAAGGTTCTGAGGTCACTAACTTTAGTTCTATCTCTTTCAGCAAAG
Source organism: Neomonachus schauinslandi (assembly GCF_002201575.2). Lineage (NCBI taxonomy): Eukaryota > Metazoa > Chordata > Mammalia > Carnivora > Phocidae > Neomonachus > Neomonachus schauinslandi. Next base: position 71,118,864 of record NC_058407.1, read on the forward strand.
CAAGAGGCTTTCCAAAGTAAGTTAGGTGTTTATAATATTTAAAATATTGCTTCAAAATTTAATAGCATAGAATTGTTACAAAGCATGCAGGAAAAAATATAGGCCACATGGAATATTTTCTATCTGCTACAATCCTCTAATAGCATATTTGTTTTTGGTGTATACATTCAATTCATTCTGGCAATCAAACAACTTGTCTTGTGACCCCAGATAAACCATCTTACAAAATCTCCAAGTGATCTAACATTAACCATTTGCCTTTAAGTTTAGAGAGTTAATAGCTTAAAGTAGAGATGAAATATGGTTCATTTGAGAAAAACTATTTTTTTAAATTTACCCTTTCATTAACTTACCTCCGTGACCATATCTTCTGTACCATGTAAACTCTAAGAATAAAAGAAAAAGCAATTTTAATCCCAAAGCAGCTTTCAAGTTGTGGTCTCAAACATCAATCAAATAATGGAGATACTAGTTAATGAAATGACATTGGCGGCCCTTTACTATTACAGCTGATGTATCATCACATTTGCAACTATTTATTTCATGTCTTGCATTTTTATAGTTGCATTAAAATTTGTGGTCAATAGAATTAGGATGAATTTTTCAGTACTAATAAGGTCATTGTTTTATTTCATTCATAAAGATAAGACTTAGCCACAATAAAACTACCACGAAGTTTTCTTTATTATATTTGTATAATATGTATATAAATATGCATGTAATTGTGTGTGTGTGTGTGTGTATAACTCCTATGGTTATAGCCATATAGTTTAATGTCATTAAAATTCTTAAGCACTGATGAAATTATTATATTTTATGAATTCTGAAGTCATAATAATAAAAATTACCACCAAAATAAAATAGCATTTTTATTTCCTTAATAATAAACAAGAAATGTAATATGATGCCTAGCAGGTTCATCATTAAAACAATCAATGAGGATTGATACATGAAGGATAAGATCCATCTATGTCTTGAACTTAATTAACAACTCAACAGGTATTTACTGAGCTAAGGTAATTGAGATGACGGTATTAGAAAAATTGATTGGTAGAAAACATGCTGCTTTCAGATAAAAATATAATGCATCTCTCCCTGTAGGAAATATTTCTGAATCCTTAATTGCCTTTGAAAGATAGAGTTATAGTATTTGTCCTAAAACTAGAGCACTTTCAAAACTATTTTGTTATTCTTAATGTCCTTGAACACATTGTAGATTATTTTAAAATTGTTTTTCACAAGACTGACCAGCCAGTAAGAAAAATTAAATTATATCAACTTACAAATAAATAGATTAAAAACAAAGGTAACAAACGTTTAAAACCCATTACTGTCTAATTATTTTACTACATTTTTCTTTTATTTAAGCTATTGAGGTTACCTGAATATACTGTATCTATATGGTGAAAATACTATATAATGGTAAGCTGTTGTATATCTTTTCCAACAGCACATTAAATTATGTCAATTTGCCAAGATTGGCCATAGCAGGAATATTTACTCCCCAGCAACTGACAAATGCTACACAGCAGGGATATTTTTCTCTCCCAGAGGTCCATTTTTTAAACATTTACCAGCTTACCACTACATAAGACTGATTAAATCTTGTGAAATTTTACTTGAAAATAAAAAGAAAAATAGGGTCAGCTTTAATATATATTAATTTACATATCTGACACAGATGTCAAAAATATTAATTTTAACTTCATGTACCAGATTTAATAAAGTGAATACACACATATTAATTATATTGACATAATTCATGGAGAATATGCAAAGGATATTTCTTACCTGATAAACAAGTTGTAAAAGATACTATCACAAGGTGACTGACAAGCAACCACATTTTCATCTTGTATGTATAAAGGTTAGTTTTTATGGTAGCTGGATAATAAACACCTGCATCAAAAACAAAAAAGAAAAAAAAAAGGATAGGATAGAAAAAAAAAAGGAAAGGTAAATGCTCATTATTTGGGGTCAACAATATTATTGATTCAATTTTATTTTATGTTTCTTATTTATAGAATAAGTTTTAGCTTATTTAAATATATTTGTAAGCACCATATTTTATGAAACAATAGACTTGGTATCAGAGGGTTATCAGCTGCCTCCAGGATTGACACTGTAGGAACATGAGCAAGTCACTCAATTGGTGTGTTCTAGTTTTTTACTCTAACAATTGATCATAACAGTATTTTTTTCTACAAATGGCATAGTTGCAAACATTTCCATATCAATCAATTTAATTGAAGATCATATTTAACTGAAGGGCTGGTAGGAAGATTCAATTAAAGATATGTTTGTATAAGAGCTTTGTAGAGCAGAGCACAAAATCGGAACTTTGAGAAGTCAGCTCCACTAAGGGACGTCGCTCCAGTGGCTAAGCGGGGAGGTGGAACCCTCATGGGACAGTGTGGTCTCAGGACCCTCGGTGTCACAGAAAGACTGGGGGTGCCTGAGTGTGGCAGAGCTCCCAGGTATCAGAGCAGGGAAGCCGGCTGCAGATATGGAGCCGAGGAGTGGGCTCTCAGCTCAGGGTTGCCATAAACCATGATCCGTGGCATAGTTGGGCCACTGCTCCTCCAGCAGGGACCCAACAAGCAGCAGATCCGGGGAGACTCCCCTTCCTTCCCTGGGAGGAGTGGCACGGGAGCGCACCACAGGGATCTGCTGGGTTTGGAGACTCCACACGGGGTCAGGTGACAGAGATAGAAATGCTGGGTCACAGGCCAGGTGAGCATGGAGTGTGGCCGGAGACTGGGGAGATGGGAGTGATTGACTGCTTTTCTCTGGGGGCGCACTGGGGAGGGGGTCCCAAGTTCTTGGCTCCTCCAGGTCAGAGAGTGGGAGGCCGCCATTTTCATTCTCCTCCTCCAAAGCTGTAGGGAAAGCTTGCAGGGAACAAAAACTCCCGATTGCAAACCTGAGCAGATTACTTAGCCGGTACCCAGCAAGGGCAGGGCAATTCCACCTTCGGCAATGACATTTGGGGACAACGGCAACAGGCCCCTCCCCCAAAAGATCAGCAAGAACAGCCGGCCAAGACCAAGTCTACCGATCAATGAGAATGGCAGAACTCCAGCGCTAGGGGAATACTGCACATAGAATCCATGGCTTTTTTCCCCATGATTCTTTAGTCTTTCAAAGTTAATTTTTTTTAACTTTTTCTTTTTTTAATTTTTCTTTTTCCATTTTTCAACCAACATCTTATCAATCCCTTTTTTAAAAAAATCTTTTTTATTTTTCATTTTTAGAATCATATTCTATCCCTTCATAGTAGTTATATATATATATAAGTTATATATATATAAGTATATATATATATATAAGTTGTTCTCTCTTTAAAATTTTGGGATACAGTTTCTTCTAACAGACCAAAATATACCCTAAATCTCTAGTGTATGGCTTTGTTCTAGTCTCCTGCCTGATCACATTCTCTTTTTTTTTCTTTTTTTTTTTAAATCCTCTTCTTTCTTTTTTCAACCAACTTCTTATCTTATCAATTCCTTTTATAAAATCTTTTATAATTTTCATGTTTACAGTCATATTCCATCCCTTCATCGTATTAACCCTTATTTTTGTACATATATAAGTTTTTCTTTCTTTAAAATTCTGGGAGGCACTTTCTTCTAACAGACCAAAATACACCCAAAATCTAGTGCATGGCACTGATCTATGCAACAGCCTGATCATATTTGATCATATTCTGTTTTTTGTTTTTGTTTTTGTTTGCTTTTATCTTTTTCTTTTTTTTTTCTTTTTTCTTTCTTTCCCTTTCTTTTCCCCCGCTTTCAGGTCTCTTCTGATTTGTTCAGTGTATATTTTCTGGGGACTTTGTTACCCTGTTAGCATTTTGTTCTCATTCGTCTATTCTCCTCTGGACAAAATGACAAGATGGAAAAACTCACCTCAAAAAAAAGAACAAGAGGCAGTACTGACCGCCAGGGACCTAATCAATACGGACATTAGTAAGATGTCAGAACTAGAGTTCAGAATGATGATTTTAAAGATACTAGCTGGGCTTGAAAAAAGCATGGAAGACATTAGAGAAACCCTTTCTGGAGAAATAAAAGAACTAAAATCTAACCAAGTCAAAATCAAAAAGGCTATTAATGAAGTGTAATCAAAAATGGAGGCTCTAAGTGCTAGGATAAATGAGGCAGAAGAAAGAATTAGTGATATAGAAGACCAAATGATGGAAAATAACGAAGCTGAGAAAAAGAGAGATAAACAACTACTGGATCACGAGGGCAGAATTCGAGAGATAAGTGATACCATAAGATGAAACAATATTAGAATAATTGGGATCCCAGAAGAAGAAGAAAGGGAGAGAGGGGCAGAAGGTATATTGGAGCAAATTATAGCAGAAAACTTCCCTAATTTGGGAAGGAAACAGGCATCAAAATCCAAGAGGCACAGAGAACCCTCCTCAAAATCAGTAAAAATAGATCAATAGCCTGACATCTAATAGTAAAACTTATGAGTCTCAGAGACAAAGAGAAAATCCTGAAAGCAGCTCAGGACAAGAGATCTGTAACCTACAATGGTAGAAACATTAGACTGGAACAGACCTATCCACAGAGACCTGGCAGGCCAGAAAGGACTGGCATGATATATTCAGAGCACTAAATGAGAAAAATATGCAGCCAAGAATACTATATCCAGCTAGGCTGTCATTGAAAATAGAAGGAGAGCTTTGTAAACTTATAGACATCATACAAAAGTGGTATATTAGGATTACCTGTTGGTGGCTTGTGGAAATTTTTTTGCCAGAAATGTTAATTTTTTCAAAACTAAAATATATTGACTAATAACACATCATCCATCTTCTTCTCCTTCCCTTTTTTCATTTATTCATTCAACAAAAAGTAAAAGTAAATAAGATCCTTATGTGTCAGCAAGGGAGAATCTAGGTTTTGTGGGGCCTTATCTTTAAAAGTTGGGGAGCTGTATTTAAAAAGGAGAACAAGACAAAAATTACTGAGGTAAACTAAGCCACAAAACTATGCAGTAATCTAATTACAATACCTTGCTTTTATAAATTTTGCAAAAACACAGCATCATGTAATTATACTGGCGAGGCTTTGCCCAGCAGGGCCTTGGAATAGTCTCATATAAGGGAGGTACCCCACAACTTAAGCTTCATTATCTGTGGTACATCCATCTCTGTGAACAGGCATAGAGATAGAGGAATCAGAAAGAAAGAGATAGTTGGCTTGCCCATAAGAAGTTTGTAGATCAATGGGAACACAGATGTGTACAAAAATCAGTGTGATGGAATAGTTGTTTAGACCTACATGTTACTAAACTTGAAAACTTTTAATTATTTTAACTAAAAGCACTGTAAAATACATCATAGTGGGAATGGATCTGATTATGGTAGCCAGGACATATGACTTAGTTAGGTTTGAGTCATTTGGTGACTTCAGAACCCAACCACTTCTTTCTGTAACTCCTTGAGAGCAACATGTCCCAAGGCACTAAAAAGGGACCTCTTCAATTGGGACATAATAGAATTCCAACTTTGAAAGATATTAACTCATGTTTTCAAATAACATAATAACGGTGAAAAATCTCATGACATAGAGTTGAATGTAAAATCTAAATTAAGATAGAGTATGAAAACAATTCTGAAAAGAAAATACCTAATGTCACAATTCTCAATATATAAGTATATTTAAACATTTTCTTAAATAGCAAAAATAAAATGGTACTAATTGCCTGCATCATAATGATGTGGGGAAAAAAAAAACATGGGATCCTACTTATTTTTTTCAGTTGTGATGAATTTTAAGACCATATTTATCCTCCTGATTTGCCAGAATCCTATCATTTGCAGAGTCTAGTAAAAATATTTAGTGGTACTACATAGGCCAGGATAAACACATTTTCCCTTTTGGTATGTCGATTATTCTAAATTGAAAAATCAATCAAGAAACAATTATTTATTTATTTTTTTAAAGATTTTATTTATTTATTTGAGAGAGAGAGAATGAGAGAGAGCACATGAGAGGGGGGAGAGTCAGAGGGAGAAGCAGACCCCCTGCTGAGCAGGGAGCCCGATGCGGGACTCGATCCAGGGACTCCAGGATCATGACCTGAGCCGAAGGCAGTTGCTTAACCAACTGAGCCACCCAGGCGCCCGAAACAATTATTTCTAAAAAAAAAGTTGAGTTGAATTCTCAAATTTTATTTATTTTTAATTTATTTTTATTTTTATTTATTTATTTGACAGAGAGAGACACAGCAAGAGAGGGAACAGAAGCAGGGGGAGTGGCAGAGGGAGAAGCAGGCTTCCCGCTGAGCAGGGGCTCCATCCCAGGACTCTGGGATCATGACCTGAGTGAATTCTCAACTTTTAGAGAAACAGAGAAAATATAGTGGAAATGGGTCAAATTAGCATCAGGAAATATTTAAAAATATTCTTGACTGAGGAAAAATAACAGTTATGTTTTAAATGCCAGGATCAATTTATGACCAGTTTCTTTTTCTTGGACATAGGTGGGAAGGTGGAACTATAGGTTTGTATAAATTATATTTTCTAGACTCTTAATATTAATTTTATTTTATTTCTTTTACTAAGCAGGGAGAAAAAGAAATAGGTAAATGGAAAAAATTCCTTTAGGAGGCAGGGAAATCAATTAAATGATCTATGGAAAGATTTTTAGCTTTTCATTTCTATGATGTATAGTATCATTTATATCTAAAGACAGACCTAAACGAAAATTATTGAAACCCATACACATTGTTTATGTCCTCTAAAGTTTGTCTAAAAAATGTACATTTAAGCATTTTCTTAATCTGTTAGATCCTATTTCCTCTCACTGAGTTATGTACACTAATTAGGATGAGTTCTTTTCATTAAAAGGAAGATGGGGTACCTGGCTGGCTCAGTCGGTAGAGCATGGAACTCTTGATTTCAGGGAAGAAAGAAAGAAGAAGAAAGAAAAAGTAGAAAGAAAAGAAAAGGAAAAGAAAGAACGAAAAAAAAGAAAGAAAAAGAAAGAGAAAGAAAGAAAGAAAGAGAAGAGAAAGAGAGAGAGGAAAGAAAGAAAGAGAAAGAAACAAAGAAACAAAGAAAGAGGTAGAAAAAGCAAACATAAACTATGCCAAAACTGTTGTGTCAATCACTTATTTTTGTAAATATTGACTTCGGTAATATACTGCAAAAATTTTACAGTTTAATGTGGCAATAATTATTGGATTTAAATAGTTACGACTTACCTATTAATAAACTGTTATAGTTTGAGAACTCTAAATAATTCTCACAGATATTCAACTTTAAGAACAAGGGATTGCACAGCAGTTTTGATATTGAATGTAGAGGAGCCAGCACTGACCCGAGAGAAAAAGAATCAGGTATATAGAGGTAAAGAATGAAGAACAATTTCTGTGAAAGTTTTCTTGAGATTTATGATTTTGATGGAGTGTGTCAGTGAGATTTTGGTCTATGTATCTCATTGACTTTACAGGTAGTCTCAGAAAGAAGCACTGGTCAAAAGAAAGATTAGCTGTGCCCACACAAAGCAAGTGATTTCAGAAAATTGGAAATAAAATACATAAGAATTTTCTAGATCTGGGATGTCATTTGACATTTCCTCCTTAGATAACAATCACAATATGTGGGAAGGTATGGCAAGGCATAGTGAAAAGAGAACAAGGGAATTCAGCCAGATCTTGTCTGAATTTTGGCTCATCCATTTCTTATGATAAAAATATTTTTTATTTGCCATATAACTAGATTCTCAAAGTAAAAATGAATTCCATCTCAGGTGTTCCAAAAATTCAGAAAGTCCTCATATAAATTGAGTGGACATATTAATATAATTAAATTTCTCTCTTTAGAAAGGGATAAATAGGAAAATATATCCAGCGTAATTAGAATTCATCTTCACTCATGCCAGATTTGGATGTTTTATTATCTAGGCAAGTCACAAAACAAGAGCTTTCCTCACTTCCTCTGTCAGAAAATGTTAATCAAAACTTGCTGTAAAACTAAAGCCAATGCCATTAACCAGTTTTAAAACTATAGTTGGGGTTTTCTCAGTTATTCAAAACTGCTAGAGTAGAGATTTATTTATATCTGAATGTATATTTTGTAACAAAAAGACCTTATCCTTATTATATTTTCCAAAAATTAATTATGCTAGTAGATTTGGCTACTAGAACCAGGGCCATAACTCAAGTCCAATGGTTGATACACCAGACATATAAGATATTGTGGTTGTTTTTCTTTTAAATATTAATACAATTAGTGATAAATTACTAATGTACTAAATAATGAACTTCTTGATTTTTTGCAACGGAATCTTCATTTTGTCAAAGTTTTCACAAATAGCACATGTATAAACACCCTGGGTACTTGTCATGAAATGTTTCCCCATTAATGGCAAGACTTATACTATCCCAACCATTTTAAAAGTGTACAGTTCACTGTATTGTGTAAATTCATATTGTTGAACAACCATCACCACCATCTATCACCATAAGTCTTTACATCTTTCAAAACTGAAACTCTGTACCCATTATACAATAACTTATTAGATTTCCTCCTCCAAGCCCAAGATCTCCTCCTCCAAGCCCCTGGCAACCAACAGTCTTCTCTATTTTTTATTTCCCCTTTTTCCTACACCCCAGCATCTGATAACCTCCATTCTACTCTCTGTTACTGTGAGTTCAACTTTTCTCATCCATTCTTTAGCTTGCAACTTATGGCAAGTTATTCAATCTCTGAACCCTAGTTTTCCTCATGTGTAAAATAAGGAAAGAACGACTATTTCACAGGACTATTTTAAGAGCTGCATAACATTGTGCATGTGAAATACCTATTATGAAAGTATTTAATAAATATTAATTTATTATTCTACTAGGCCATAGGCCCACTCAGGTCAGGGGACATGTCTCTTATTTATTGTTGCTTTTATAAAGCCTGGTACATAGAAGTTTCTCGATATACATTTATTGAATAAATGAAGGAATGAGCGGACCACTCCGTAACTATTCCAAAGCACTTGCCATAAACAAACTGAAATTTAACTTTAATTCCTTAAAATAAGGGTAGGATGGTGAAAATAAATAACAAGGAATGTCGCCTATTGGAGCTTTGTTCTTTGTTAGGGACTATTGCTGCTTATAAACATAGTCTAAAATAGAGTATTTTAACTAGCAATATTTTAAAGCATTTTTTAATATGCACTTATTGAGTGTTATTGGAAGTCTGTCTTCTAATCTGAATATTCACACTCGAGTCAGAAGGAAAAGTTTTCATTATTTTGAGCCTGTCTGTGTCATGCCATGCTATCTTTTCCTTCACTCCAAAATATTGTCTATTTCAATAGGACAGTGAGTCATCAGCCTGACAGCATGTAATTTATTTCATTTAATGGGTTTCTTGCTGTTCAAATATAAAAGCATCTTTCACATCTTGTCCACACATTTGTTTTCTGCTAGAGATTTGTTCTATTGTGTCACCAGTTATCCTATCATTTGTGACTCCCTGATCACATCCCCTCAGCAGTGATGTAGAGCAGAGAGGCAGAGAGGCTGAGCTCACTCCTGCTAATGCAGAAGAAACTGCTCTTCTTCCTTCACTCTGGAGGACATACCATTCAGTTTTTCACAGCTCACTCCCAGCCCCCACAGGCCTGAAAGTGCTTCAGCAAATGAAAAACAAACAACTCTGACAAAGATGTGCCATTTATGGCAGCAGACCTTTTTCTTCTCAGTAGCTGAAAATACATGATTAAAAGTGGAACCAAGGATGCATTCCTGTCCCTGAGGCCACGTTGTGCTGGCCAGTTCCCTGGACTTGCTGGCCTTCAGAGGGCCTTCGGAGCCCTGTGGCTTCTCTAGTCCGCAGAGTTCTCCCAGCTGCTACTGCAGAGGCAGCATCCCCCGAACCATCACAGATCTCTAGGTGTCTAGTGACTGTTGTAACCCTGACACAGACTGGCTCTACCTTAATTTCCAAAGGAATTCAACTTCTTTTCTCCAGTATCCTTTATTAAATGTCTTAGTCACACATTAAAACAACAACATGTTACAACAAGGCAACGTAGTGTGGCACATTCTATCCCTTCCTTCCTTTTCCTCCTTTCTCCCACACTCGTCTTTGTCCCCACCTCTCCCTTTGTAACTTAGACAATGCTAGCGTTCTTTGAGAAATTTGGTCCATATCTAGATATTCATTTTTCTGTTGGTCAGACACCATGTAGCTCTTAAGTTTCATTCTGGCATAGGCTAATCCAAATGTTATTCAAAAAGCTTCAACAATACGTTAGCAAGCATTTCTCCAATAACAATTATTTGCCAAGTATTTAGTACTGTTATACAATTAAAGGATGTATATAACTAAGGCCAACGCAACTAATATTTCATTCAACTGATGGTTATACAATTATACAATCATTTACATTGTCAGAGAACAAGATTTTAGGACTACTGATAAAATATTAATATATATAATCAAATGGTCACATCTCCATTTTAGAAAGAAAAAAAAAGACAGTTGCGGGGACATCAGGAGTCTATCCTGATCTACCCTCAACACAGTTCATGAAAGGCCATGTTAAAAAGAATACTTACTTATGGCACTCATATTCTTTCTGAGAAACATTTGTTATAAAGTACTATTTCCAGAAAACAGTTAGCGGAAGCTTATTGGAATTGAACACAGATTAGTCTAGGTGAAAAGACACCAATATCTCCTACTCTACATTTTAAGAGCAGGGGACATTTATCCTCAGACTCATTCTGAAATTCTGCCTCTGCTAAACAAGTCATTTCATCTTCCTGAGCGGTCAGTCACCCAGTCTGGAAAATGGAAATTCAAGTTCCTTCTTCACAGGATTGTGAATACTAACACATGTATGGATTTGGATACATGTGTGCATGTATGTATATGTGTAAGTAAAAACCCTACAACATATGTACATAATAAAAGTAAATATTAAAGTGGAATAAGTTAAATCTTCCAGAAACAAAATTAGTTTTGAAGTCAAAAAACACTACGCCTTTAGAAAGGGGATATTATATATTTAAGTGTTAAGTCCATTAAACATCTTTGTATCAGTATTCTATCTTTCCAATTAATTTTCAGATGAAATATAATTTAAACATAGGTGACATATCTGCCTCTAGCTGAATGACTGCCTACTTTAGATGTTCTTCTCCAGCCTCACATTGGCTTCCTTAAATTCTATCATCAAATTATTATTATCTCAGTTCAAAAGTTTTTCTGCAAAGTCATTAACAATATTGTAGCAGCTTACTGCTATGATCAAATATAATTAGTAAAACTTTCTGAGGAACTTGCTGTTCGAAGCCAAAGAACAAGAGCACATACTCAAGGAAAACACCCCATTTTCTGAAAATAATCATAAACAGTATCCCTTCTCAGAACAGTCACATATATTGCTCCACTGGTGGGTAGAGCATAATATTCTTTGGATTGCAACCATCTTAGTCCCTGAAACAGCCCACCACTTGATTTTGTGTGCAGTATATGTAAAAGGAGGAGCGATACAATACATTTCAAAACATTTCAATAAATATAACATCACCAGATTGTGAAATATGATTTAGAGGCTGCTGAGAAAAAAAAAAATCTGAAGGAGTTTTGAAGATATGGATATTAATTGAGTGCTGACAGCACAGCCTGCATTTTATAGAACAATTGAACTACTCACATTTTTAGATAATTGGATTTATGATTAAGTTAATTACTCATTTATTTTTAAAATCATGTAATACATGCAGAGGAACTTAAAAAAATTGTAGAATCCCTGTTTGTGATATTTATAGCACATTATTTTTCACAGGCTAATTTAAGCCAATGATGTCATACAAGACTATAATTGATACAGTCATGCTTATTCATTGAGACAGTTTCAGGAAACCATCACTTTTAGGTAGTAAATAGAAAGTCCTACATATATTTTGTTCCACATTTTAGGCGTATATGTATTTATGGTTAGGTATCTCTTGAAATTTGAGAAAATGCAGAAAGGCCCTGCTGATTCCAAACTCTCCCCCCTACGCTCCCATGAAAATGACATGGTGCCAATTCTACCCAATTATTTTGCTTGAAATTATAAAATTGAGATACTAATGGAAAATGGAGATAGTAATCATGAACAAATCAGGCAATATGATTTTTTAAGTATTTGCAATTCCAAGAATTATTGATTCAGTCAATGAATTATTGATTCAGTCAGGAGCTGTTTTATCAAGCAAGATTTAAAACTCAAACATATATTTATGAGATTCCACTCAACTTCTTTCCTATCAGTGTATTAATATGAATCAGTTTATTACTCAAGGGCAAATACATATTTTATTCTACTTTAAATATAGTGCTACTTTTGGCAAAGAATTGCTGTTCACAATAACAGATGAATATCAAATACAAGGTGAAATACGACAGGTGAGTTTTAGTACAAGTTTAGAAGGACACTGGGAAGCAGAACTGATAATCCTTGTGTTGTCAATGATTTGCCTAAAGGATCAGTGGAAGCAACTGAATGGAGCCAAATAATGAGTAGGAGTGATGAAGGTAACAAAGTAACCTCAGCTAATGGGGACAGTAAAGGAGCAACAACAAGCATATGTGCTAAAATTTTTACAAATTATTTATCTATAGATCATCTCATCTGATCCTACCAAATGTTGCTGAGATTTTTAGAGATGAACTGAGTCATCAGGATCATGTGGATTGCCCAAAGATACACAGAGCCAGGGTGTGAATCCTTCTATTCCAGACAGATATAAGCCCTATACTCTTCACTGTTTATTTTTTAAAAGATACTTAGAATTTATCCTTGCTCTAGATTACAAGAAAGGATATTTTGTATATTTGTTGATCAGCATATTTTTCAAAATGCTGTTATTGCTTCCCAAAACACAGGCTAGGGGCCACCTACCTGAACAGCATTTGGATGTACTTGTTTAAAAAAATAAATTTCTGAGAAACTCCCAAGAAAGTTAGAGTCTCTGGGAAAATAACCCAAGTATCTACATTTTAATCAAGCTTCCCAGGTAATTTGTAAGCATACTAAAGTTCAAAAACTATTGTATTAAGTATATTAAGTGAAGGTGAGAATATTTCCAATACTCACAGAGAACAATCAAATGTTTTCTGAATTCATAAGGCCACATTTAAAACAAGTACAATCTAAATATCAGAAGGTATGCAACATTTAATAATTTACCTCTTGAAATTATGTCTGCACTGTACTTTTTTATGGCATTTGGTCTGGGTGAGAATTGAATATCCTGTATGTCTACATCTGATTTACTTTACCATGTCATAATGAGTAAGGCCTTTTGATATATCACTTTGACTAATACCTGGAAGGGTTCCTACTGTTAAATGAGACCTGTTGGACCATAATGACATGACTGAATGTGCTGTTAACTTGTCTTGTTGCCCAGCGGCAGTTCAAACTGATCTGAGATAGCTGTACTACTACAAAGAAATGTGTTCCATGATACCTTCCCTGTGATTCACATCTAAAAATCCAAAACAGGATTTAATATGTCTTTGACAGCAGAAAAAAAAATTCCCATGCCAGCAAGACAGAACTTTCAAACTTCTTTCCCTTTTGCTCTCCCACACATTCACAAAAGAACAAAACCTGGAAAGAAACTATACCAGATTGAAACACTCACTCAATTTACACTGGGAGTTTTAAAGACTTCCTGGGCTGTAATCTCTCCTTTGTATGACTTTATTCCTCTGTAGAGATGGCCATGTCTAATAAAAAGGCTTCACTGTTACTGCCACTCTGCTTTCTGAAGCTCCACTTGAAGCCATTCTCCCTAATGCAACTGCAAAGGTTCAGGATGTCAGAGCTGCTTCTTGCTGCACGATATCTGTATGTCTTGCATGTAAAAGAGCAGGTGTTTGTTCTACCCCACCAATCTAAAAGCACATAAAATTTCTTACTGTCTTCTGACAAGAGACCCACCCATGATTAAAGAACAAGCCTGATGATCTTATATCTCCTATTAGCTGCTGTTCAGGTTAAGAGAGATACCACACAAAAGGAAAGAGTAGGATATAACCTTTGACATTCTATTTTTTAAACAACAGAGAAGAGTCACTAGCTATAAGTCATTGTATCAGTACTTAAACTGATGCATGATTCCTACCAAAATAATTTAAGCCCCTATAGCTAGAAACAATATAAGAAAATTATTTTTAAATGCACTTCAATTCTATTAAAACAATTCCACAAGTACTTATTTTTGAAACACATATAATATTTGTGCTATTTAATCAGATTATCACTTTTTAATGCGTGCTATTCAAAGACCAAGAAATTTGTTTCATTTTCTTTGAAGATTATAAAATAATGTAATCATTAATGTAGCTGGATGGTAATTTTAATTATTCATTCATCCCATGCATATTTATGAAGCACCTAACAAGTCACGACATTTTGTAGTAGCAGCAAACATATTGGTAAATCAAAGATATACATTCAGTGAGAGACTTTGTAGATTTAAACGTCTCAACTGCAGCTTGTCTCATTCCTTTTTCTTTTTCTTTTTTTTTTAAGATTTTATTTATTTATTTGACAGAGAGAGACACAGCAAGAGAGGGAACACAAGCAGGGGGAGTGGGAGAGGGAGAAGAAGGCTTCCCGCGGAGCAGGGAGCCCGATGCAGGGCTCGATCCCAGGACCTTGGGATCATGACCTGAGCCGAAGGCAGACGCTTAACGACTGAGCCACCCAGGCGCCCCACAATCCTTTTTCTATACTCCATATTGCCTAATGCAAAGCCTTACACATTGAAGGCACTCAATTAATGTCTGTTGAATACATTTATGGAGTAATTACTAAAAGCAAATTATTGGTCTATATTTGATAGGCAGATCTATGCAAGCAGAAGGAAGTGGCAATAGTAAAAGCATAAAGTAGGAAAATAAAGGTTAAATTCAGACAACTCTCCAGAGTTTAATATGGCCGGGGCATGAACTCATGTGAGCAAGCATTAGAAAAATATAAGTGGGAAGAAGCGTGTAATCAAATTATGGAAACTTAAATGCCAAGTGTTGAACTTTTGGTTCCTTCCACAGGCAGTGAGTGAGTTTCCCTTGCTGAACTGTTCTGCAAGAAAATATCATCATCCTCTTTAATCCTAAGTGCTTTGGTTGATGAACACTCTGTTCTTCAGTCTCCTTTTCATGGGTCCATTGACAGAAGAGTTATTGAGGAAGCTCCCTAACTCCTGTATTTTGATGCCCTGATGTGGAGGTTTCAGATTTACAGCCAGCAACAACATGGTCTTGAGCTGTACAAAGAGCTTTATCCCTTTTTACTCAAATTTGTATCAAATATTAAGTTTCCAATAAGATAAGAGTGGATACATCCCTCCATTTATATATAATTTCAGAACAAAGATGTGGCTGATGCAAAAACTGAAATCTAAGGGAGAGGGATTCCACAGTTTCTGATAAGAACTTTATTCTCTCTTAACATAAGTAATTATTTCTTTGTATCAAGTGTAAGTCTTATCAAACAAGTATTTATTGAGCACCTACTATATGAAAGAGCGCAGATGAACCCCAGTTTGATAACAGAAGTGGAGACAAATTCTCAAACTTCAGAAACTTAAAGTCTAGTTAGGCACAAGGATCAGAGCAATCTCACTGGATCTATCCCTGATCCCTGTTACCAAGAGTAATCTGTGCCTTAAGTTTATTATTTTAACGAACATGTATCCAAATATCTGAAGCTCAGTGAATAATACAAAATTTAATGTGATCTTCAAAGAAGTTAACTCTCTTGTACTCTCTGCCCCCAAATTTGTCAATGATACACCATCATTTCATAATTCATTCAACAAATATCTATTTTATATGTTATACTATATATTATACTAGGTTATAGAAATCATAATTATAATATTATAGTATATATTATACTTTATAGTCATATTGTATATACTATAATTATAATTATCATTAGAAATATTATAGAAATTAAAAGATTAATTAAATAGTCCTTAGTTTAATAGTTAAGATAAACACACTCCATCATCAGTCAACTTGCAAGCCAGGCTCTGTTCTAGAAGCTTAAGTATTAAGTAATATTCATATGAACCAATGATGCAGTTATTATTATTAACCTCAGTTTATGGATGAGAAAACACATCTCTTCTATATTTCAAGACCTAGATCAAGATTTATCTTTATAGGAAAGTCTATCCTCTGGCAACCTCATATGGGGTTTTCTCCATTGTCTAAAATCATGGAGTGAGGGGCTCCTGGGTGGCTCAGTCATTTGCCTTCAGCTCAAGTCGTGATCCCAGGGTCCTGGGATTGAGCCCCCCATTGGCATCTGGCTCCCTGCTGAGTAGGGAACCTGCTTCTCCCTCTCTTACTCCCCCCTGCTTGTGTTCCCTCTCCCACTCTCTCTGTCAAATAAATAAATAAAATCTTTAAAAATAAATAAATAAAATCATGGAGTGAGTTGTTTGACTCACTCATGGATTCCTTATTATCAGGTTCTTGCTTATCTTTCAAATGCAAAGCCACTTCCAACTGAATATAGGGACACTTTATTAGAAAACATATTTGAAGACAATTTCAGGGATTGAGAAAAAAATTATTTTGGAAAAGTGTTTTCTTTGCCAAAATTTGGTATTTTGACAGGTCTTGATGGCTTATGAGGATAAGTATAGCAGAACATCTGACTATAAAACTGTCCTGGAAAGTCTGGGCATATGGTAAGAGCATTTTAGATTTTTATATTATCAAAAGGCAATGAGATTAAAACACAAGAGTGTAGATGCAGTCAGAATTATTTCATATGACTATTTCATTTGGGCAAGTTATATCAGCAATTGGCAAATGGAAATATTAATATGTACTTGTGAGAATTACATGAAAAATGTACACAAGACACCTGTATTAGTTCCTCTTCACCTCTAGCTAGATTAGAAATTATTGAGGAGGGGCGCCTGGGTGGCTCAGTGTGACTCAAAGTGACTGCCTTTGGCTCAGGTCATGATCCTGGAGTCCCAGGATCGAGTCCCGCATCGGGCTCCCTGCTCAGCAGGGAGTCTGCTTCTCCCTCTGACCCTCCCCCCTCTCATGCTCTCTCTATCTCATTCTCTCTCTCAAATAAATAAATAAAATCTTTAAAAAAAAATTATTGAGGAAAAAGAACATGACATATATATTTTCATATTCCTATTGGGTCTTAAATACTTTGCATCGTGTGTGATCAATAAATACATGTGTGTGCATGTGCATGTGAGTGGGTATGTGTGTATTTAATGGCACTGAAGATACATCATAGAAGAAACCGATAATTAAAAGAAAAAGCACCACACCTGTGAATGTCTATGTAACTACCCTCATTTAGAAGCTGTTAAGCACAAGATTCACTTTAAACAGTTAACATTGGATTGAGCATAATTCCATGCATTTCTACAAATGGGAGGAATGATATGACACCATTTCTCTTCCAAGATCTAATGGATTCTCTAATGCTGTGCAGTTGCCAATACAATTTGCACTGTAGATATATAAAATCAGTAATTTAGTTAGCAAATGTAGAAACAGTTATGTAGGCAATTTGATTTGTTTAAAAATATTTAAGGGTCTATCCTGTACCCTGTGTTAGGTCCTTAGAGATTCAACAGACCCAAAATATATGGTCCTCAGCTTCAAGGGGGCTCCAGACCTGTGAGAAATAAACTCTGCTTGAAAGTAGGAGGTGCGGGAAAGGGGGGAGGTCAGGGATGAGTTCTCACCTTTTGACTTGCCCATTGGTTTGGAAGGCACTGCCACTTGGCAAAGGGGAAGCAGCGTTTTGGTGAAAAAGTGAGTTGACCAGAGATTTAGTTTTGAGTATGTGGTAGGTTTCAGTTTCCCCTTATACATCCAAGGGGCAATACCAAGTAAACATCTGAATAAATGAGAACAAAATATGGAGGGTGTTGGGGTTGGGAATAGGTTGATTTCCTAGAGATAACATTTGAAGCCCAATAACAGGTAAAACTTCCAAGTCAATTTGTCTTATGCAATGGAAAAATGAAAGGAAAATAAAATAAACAGCAGAAATATAAACCCCAAATGATTTTTCCCCCAACATGGCCCTCTCATTAAATAAAAAAATAAGGGAAGAAAGCAGTGACAGCTGTACCTATTGGCAGGAGCCCTGCAGCCCTTTGCTCAATTGCCAGAATTATTTACTTTCTTCAAGTTTCTATGAGTTTAGAAGAAATACTTTTGGCTTTGGCTCAAAAATCCCTGCTGAATTAAAACAGATTTTTAAAAATGTTGCTTGGTGTTTCAAAGATTTAAGGACTATCACTACCATAGTTTCTTAGTTCCTTAGAGTAAAGATGTTAGAAACTCATAGGTTTGAGAATGCAGTAATTCATCCTCTCTTATTTTTGTGAGCTAATTTTGAATGCATAAGACTTATTAAGGCTACTAAAAGACTTTTAGTCTTATTCAATAAAGTATCAGGATTGAATTCAATATGTCCATATTTATATCCCCAAATCTTAAATCATCAACATTTTAAGCGATTTTGATTTAGCTTGAAAATTAAACTCCTTACATGACTATACAGAAATGATATAATGATCTCCACAGTTAAGGTGAAAAAAAAGGTTACACAATTAAACAGTAAACTTTAGGCAAAATAAATATTTTAACGTGAATTATCTAAGTGACCATTCTTTATTTATATTTGAATTATATCTGAAATTTTTAATAATAATAATAACCAGGATATTTCTGCTTAATATTTTTGGTATTTTAATAAGTATTTTTTTCTATCAATAGATACATTTTGCTTTCAACCCATCATGCTTTTGTTTATTCACTCTCCAGTTCTCATTTTTGAGTTCCATTTGTTTAGTGTGTCTTGAATTTTTGGGAAGAAGAATTTGTAATGATTTATATTCTGCTAAATTGAACCTCTTTGACTCTCAGCATTCCAGCAAAAACAAAAGCACCATGTACTGCCTTTTATATTTCTTTTTAAATACATTACATAATAAGATGTGGCAAACTCACAGTCAGGTCAACTAAAAAGTTAAAAGTTTCAGGTTGCAAAACTCTTGCCCTTGTAAAAGTGAGTTTCTTAAGAAACTAAGAGTTGTTACTGTATATTGTCTCTGTTCCTTTCTGGTCTATGTTACTTTTAGGCTCTCTCTTTGCTTAGAGGACCCCTTTCAATATTTCTTGTAGGGCTGGTTTTGTGTTTGCAAATTCTTTTAGTTTTTGTTTGTCCTGGAAGCTTTTTATCTCTCCTTCTATTTTCAATGACAGCCTAGCTGGATATAGTATTCTTGGCTGCATATTTTTCTCATTTAGTGCTCTGAATATATCCTGCCAGTCCTTTCTGGCCTGCCAGGTCTCTGTGGATAGGTCTGTTGCCAATCTAATGTTTCTACTATTGTAGGTTACATATCTCTTCTCCCGAGCTGCTTTCAGGATTTTCTCTTTGTCTCTGAGACTCATAAGTTTTACTATTAGATGTTGGGGTGTTGACCTATTTTAATTGATTTTGAGGAGGGTTCTCTGTGCCTCCTGGATTTTGATACCTGTTTCCTTCCCCAAATTAGGGAAGTTCTCTGCTATAATTTGCTCCAATATACCTTCTGCCCCTCTCTCCCTTTCTTCTTCTTCTGGGATCCCAATTATTCTAATATTGTTTCATCTTATGGTATCACTTATCTCTTGAATTCTGCCCTCGTGATCCAGTAGTTGTTTATCTCTCTTTTTCTCAGCTTCATTATTTTCCATCATTTGGCCTTCTATATCACTAATTCTTTCTTCTGCCTCATTTATCCTAGCACTTAGAGCCTCCATTTTTGATTGCACTTCATTAATAGCCTTTTTGATTTTGACTTGGTTAGATTTTAGTTCTTTTATTTCTCCAGAAAGGGTTCCTCTAGTATCTTCTATGCTTTTTTCAAGCCCAGCTAGTATCTTTAAAATCATCATTCTGAACTCTAGTTCCGACATCTTGCCAATGTCCGTATTGATTAGGTCCTTGGCAGTCAGTACTGCCTCTTGTTCTTTTTTTTGAGGTGAGTTTTTCCATCTTGTCACTTTATCCAGAAGAAACTAGATGAATGAGAGAACAAAATGCTAACAGGGTAACAACAACCCAGGAAAAATATACACTAAACAAATCAGAAGAGACCTGAAACCAGGGGGAAAGAAAGGGAAGGAAGAGAAAAAAGAAAAGAAAAAGAAAAAGAAAAAGAAAAAAAAAGAATATGATCAAATATGATCAGGCTGGTGAATAGATCAGTGCCACACACCAGATTTTGGGCGTATTTTGGTCTGTTAGAAGAAAGTGACTTCCAAAATTTTAAAGAAAGAACAACTTATATATGTACAAAAATAAGGGTTAATACAATGAAGGAATGGAATATATGACTGTAAAGATGAAAATTATAAAAGATTTTATAAAAGGAATTGATAAAATAAGAAGTTGGTTGAAAAGGAAAGAAGAGAAATTTAAAAAAAAAAGGAGAAAATGTGGTCAGGCAGGAGACTAGAACAAAGACATACACTAGAAATTCAGGGTATATTTTGTTAGAAGAAACTGTACCCCAAAATTTTAAAGAGAGAACAACTTATATATACCAAAAATAAGGTTAACTACAATGAAGGGATAGAATATGACTCTAAAAATGAAAATAAAAAAGACTTTTAAAAAAGGGATTGATAAAATGTTGGTTGCATTGATGTTATATGCAAATAATGAATCCTGGAACACTACATCAAAAAAAAAAAAAGATGTTGGTTGAAAAAGGGAAAAAGAAAAATTCAAAAAAAAATAGAAGAAGAAAAAAAAGAAAATTAAAAAAATTAACTTTGAAAGACTAAAGAATCAGGGGGGGAAAAAAGCCATGAATTCTATGTGCTGTATTCCCCTAGTGCTGGAGTTCTGCTGTTCTCATTGATTGGTAAACTTGGTCTTGGCTGGCTGTTCTTGCTGATCTTCTGGGGGAGGGGCCTGTTGCAGTGGTTCTCAAATGTCTTTGCCCCAGGCGGAATTGCCCTGCCCTTGCCAGGGGCCAGGCTAAGTAATATACTCGGGTTTGCTCTTGGTAGCTTTTGTTCCCTGAAAGCTTTCCGTACAGCACAAAAACAGACACATAGATCAATGGAACAGAATAGAGAGCCAGAAATGCACCCTCAGCTCTATGGTCAACTAATCTTCAACAAAGCAGGAAAGAATGTCCAATGGAAAAAAAGACAGTCTCTTCAACAAATGGTGTTGGGAAAATTGGACAGCCACATGCAGAAGAATGAAACTGGACCATTCTCTTACACCACACACAAAAATAGACTCAAAATGGATGAAAGACCTAAATGTGAGACAGGAGTCCATCAAAATCCTAGAGATCACAGGCAGCAACCTCTTCGGCCTCAACTGCAGCAACTTCTTCCTAGAAACATCACCAAAGGCAAGGGAAGCAAGGGCAAAAATGAACTATTGAGACTTCATCAAGATAAAAAGTTTTTGCACAGCAAAGGAAACAGTCAACAAAACCAAAAGACAACTGACAGAACGGGAGAAGATAATTGCAAATGACATATCAGTTAAAGGGCTAGTATCCAAAATCTATAAAGAACTTATAAGACTCAACACCCAAAGAACAAACAATCCAATCAAGAAATGGGCAGAAGACATGAACAGACATTTCTGCAAAGAAGACATCCATATGGCCAACAGACACATGAAAAAGTGCTCAACATTGCTTGACACCAGGGAAATCCAAATCAAAACCTCAATGAGATACCATGTCACACCAGTCAGAATGGCTAAAATTAAGAAGTCAGGAAACAACATATGTTGGCAAGGATGCGGAGAAAGGGGAACCCTCTTACACTGTTGGTGGGAATGCAAGCTGGTACAGCCACTCTGGAAAACAGTATGGAGTTCCTCAAAAAGTTGGAAATAGAGCTACCATACAACCCAGCAATTGCACTATTGGGTATTTACCCCAAGAATACAAATGGAGTGATCTGAAGGGGTACATGCGCCCCAGTGTTTATAGCAGCAATGTCCACAATAGCCAAACTATGGAAAGAGCCAAGATGTCCATCAACAGATGAATGGATACAGAAGATGTGGTGTATATATATATATATATATATATATATATATATATATATATATACACACACAATGGAATATTATGCAGCCATCAAAAGGAACGAAATCTTGCCATTTGCAACGACGCGGATGGAACTAGAAGGTATTATGCTAAGTGAAATAAGTCAATCAGAGAAAGACATGTATCATATGATCTCACTGATATGAGGAATTCTCAATCTCAGGAAACAAACTGAGGGTTGCTGGAGTGGTAGGGGGTGGGAGGGATGGGGTGGCTGGGTGATAGACACTGGAGAGGGTATGTGCTATGGTGAGTGCTGTGAATTGTGTAAGACTATTGAATCACAGACCTGTACCTCTGAAACCAATAATACATTATGTGTTAAAAAAAAATGATATTAGGAAGGGAAAAATGAAGGGGAGGAAATCGGAAGGGGAGATGAACCATGAGAGGCTATAGATTCTGAGAAACAAACTGAAGGTTCTAGAGGGAGATGGGTGGGGGGGATGGGTTAGCCTGGTGATGGGTATTAAAGAGGACATGTACTGCATGGAGAACTGGGTGTTATATGCAAACAATGAATCATGGAACACTACATCAAAAACTAATGATGTAATTATGGTGATTAACATAACATAATTAAAAAAATAAACTAAGAGTTGTGGAATAAGTTACATCCCCCCAAAATAATCAGTATTTTTGTCAATGGAAAATATCTTAACTAAATCATTTATTATTCCTAATGTACACACAGGAGGTTTGTGAATTACTATATGTACTCATCCTCAGATCTTTAAAATAGTAATGATTGTTTAATTATGGTTCTATCATCTCCTGTTGGTGTGTCTCCTTTGGGAATGATTCCATTTCATTTTTGGCAATTAGTATTTTTATTTGAATAGGAGTCAGTACCTAATGTTTTGCTGAAAATAAGAAACTCCCCTGACTCATCTAGAACATACATATTATTTTATTTTATTTAATTTTTTTATTATGTTCAGTTAGCCAACATATAGTACATCATTAGCTTTTGATGTAGTGTTCAATGATTCATTAGTTGTATATAACACCCAATGCTCACCACAACACGTGCCCTCCTTAATACTCATCACCCAGCTACTCTATCCCTCTACCCCATCCCTTCTGTAACTGTCAGTTTGTTTCCAGGAAACATACATATTATTTTATAAAGCTGAAAACCCCCATTGATCACAACATATTTAGGGTGTACACAGTGACATAGTTTTTTTAACCTATGATAAGCTCAGCTACACTGTAGTTATGTCCTTCCTGCCACCTTCTGGTAATTGCATCTGTCTAATCTATGCATCCTTTATCTTCAGACTGGCCTAATGCAAAGAGGCAACTTCTCAGTGTTAGATATTTAACTTTATCAGCCAGCTGGTTATTTGGCTAGAGCTAAGCTGCAGAAAGAGGATAAACTCTTGAGATATGGCTATGGTATGGAAGAGTTCAATTTATTCTTTCATTAAACAAGTATTTTAGCAAATTTTCTTTTTTTTTAAGACTTCTTTGCAAAGATTACTTTTTTAAAAAAGATTTTATCTATTTATTTGACAGAGATAGAGAGAGCAAAAGTAGGCAGAACAGCAGGCAGAGGGAGAAATTTTCTTTTCTTAAAGATTTTATTAATTTATTTGAGAGAGAGAGAGCATGAGCAGGGGGGAGAGGCAGAGGGAGAGAGAGAAGCAGGCTCCCCACTGAGCAGGGAGCCTGATGTAGGCCTCTATCCCAGGACCCTGGGATCATGACTTGAGCCGAAGGCAGACGCTTAACTGACTGAGCCACCCAGGCACGCTTAGCAAATTTTCATGCAAAGGTGAAAAGGTAGAAGAGTCAACATTATCAAGATATCAGTTCTTCCCAACTTGATCTATAGATTCAATACAATCCCAATCAAAATCCCAGCAAGTTATTTTATGTTATTTTGTGGGTTGACAAACCAATTCTAAAGTTTAGATGGAGAGGTAATAGAACCAGAATCACCAAAACAATATTAAAGGAGAGTGCTTGCTTCGGCAGCACATATACTAAAATCGGAATGATACAGAGAAGATTAGCATGACCCCTGTGCAAGGATGACACACAAATTCGTGAAGTGTTCCATATTATTACAGTACATTAAAAGGATTATTCACCAAGGTTGGTTCAACATCTGCAAATCAATCAATGTGATACAATACATTAATAAAAGAAAGAACAAGAACCATATGATCCTCTCAATAGATGCAGAAAAAACATTTGACAAAGTATAGCATCCTTTCTTGATTAAAACTCTTCACAGTGTAGGGCTAGAGGGTACATACCTCAATATCATAAAAACCATCTATGAAAAACCCACAGCAAATATCATTGTCAATGGGGAAAAACTGAGAGCTTTTCCCCTAAGGTCAGAAACACGGCAGGGTTATCCACTATCAGCACTGTTATTCAACATAGTACTAGAAGTCCTAGCCTCAGCAATCAGACAACAAAAAGAAATAAAAGGCATCTGAATTGGCAAAGAAGTCAAACTCTCATTCTTTGCAGATGATATGATACTTTATGTGGAAAACCCAAAAGACTCCACCCCAAAACTGCTAGAACTCATTCAGGAATTCAGTAAAGTGGCAGGATATAAAATCAATGCACAGAAATCAGTTGCATTTATATATACCAACAACAAGACAGAAGAAAGAAAAATTAAGGAGTAGATCCATTTACAATTGCACCCCAAGCCATAAGATACTTAGGAATAAATCTAACCAAAGAGGCAAAGAATCTGTACTCAGAAAACAGAATACTCATGAAAGAAATTGAGGAAGACACAAAGAAATGGAAAAATGTTCCATGCTCATGGATTAGAAGAACAAATATTGTGAAAATGTCTATGCTACCTAGAGCAACCTACACATTCAATGCAATCCCTATCAAAATACCATCAACTTTTTTCACAGAAATGGAACAAATAATCCTAAAATTTGTATGGAACTATAAAAGACCTTGAAAAGCCAGAGGAATGTTGAAAAAGAAAAGCAAAGCTGGTGGCATCACAATTCCGGACTTTCAGCTCTATTACAAAGCTGTAATCATCAAGATGGTATGGTACTGGCACAAAAACAGACATATAGATCAATGGAACAGAATAGACAGCCAGAAATGCACCCTCAGCTCTATGGTCAACGAATCTTCGACAAAGCAGGAAAGAGTGTCCAATAGAAAAAAGACAGTCTCTCTGACAAATGGTATTGGGAAAATTGGACAGCCACATGCAGAAAAATTAAACTGGATCATTTCTTTATACCACACACAAAAATAGACTCAAAATGGATGAAAGACCTAAATGTGAGACAGGAATCCATCAAAATCCTTGAAGAGAACACAGGCAGTAACCTCTTCGACCTCAGCCGCAGCAACTTCTTCCTAGAAACATCGCCAAAGGCAAGGGAAGCAACGGCAAAAATGAACTATTGGGCCTTCATCCAGATAAAAAGCTTCTGCACAACAAAGGAAACATCAACAAAATCAAAAGACAACTGACAGAATAGGAGAAGATACTTGCAAATGACATATCAGTTAAGGGGCTAGTATCCAAAATCTGTAAAGAACTTATCAGACTCAACACCCAAAGAACAAATATTCCAATCAAGAAATGGGCAGAAGACATGAACAGACATTTCTGCAAAGAAGACATCCATATGGCCAACAGACACATGAAAAAGTGCTCAGTATCATTCGGCACCAGGGAAATCCAAATCAAAACCTCAATGAGATAACACCTCACACCAGTCGGAATGGCTAAAATTAACAAGTCAGGAAACGACAGATGTTGGCGGGGATGCGGAGAAAGGGGAACCCTCCTACACTGTTGGTGGGAATGCAAGCTGGTACAGCCACTCTGGAAAACAGTATGGAGGTTCCTCAAAAAGTTGGAAATAGAGCTACCCTACAACCCATCAATTGCACTACTGGGTATTTACCCCAAAGATACAAATGTAGGGATCTGAAGGAGCACATGCACCCCAGTGTTTATAGCAGCAATGTCCACAATAGCCAAACTATGGAAAGAGCCAAGATGTCCATCAACAGATGAATAGAGAAAGAAGATGTGGTGTATATATATGCAATGGAATATTATGCAGCTATCAAAAAACCGAAATCTTGCCATTTGCAATGATGTGGATGGAACTAGAGAGAATTATGCTAAGCGAAATAAGTCAGAGAAAGACAAGTATCATATGATCTCACTGACTGAGGAATTTGAGAAACAAAACAGAGGATCATAGAGGAAGGGAGGGAAAAATGAAACAAGATGAAACCAGAAAGGGAGACAAACCATAGGAGACTCAATCTCAGGAAACAAACTGAGGGTTGCTGGAGTAGGGGGTGGGGGGGTGGGGGGGTGGGAGGGACAGGGTGGCTGGGTGATGGATGTTGGGGAGGGTATGTGCTATGGTGAGTGCTGTGAATTGTATAAGACTGATGAATCACAGACTGATACTGGCAAAAGAAAAACAGATCAATGGAACAGAATAGAGAGCCCAGAAAGAGACCCACTTAAGTATAGTCAGCTGATCTTTGCAAAGGAGCAAAGGCAGTACAATGGAGCTAAGATCATCTTTTCAACAAATGTTGCTGGAACAACTGGATATCCACATGCAAAATATGACTTTAGACACAGACTTTACACTCTTCATAAAATGGATCACAGACCTAAATGTAAAATGCAAAACTACAAAACTCCTAGAAAGTAACATAGGAGAAAACCTAGGTGACCTTGTGTACATACAACACCAAAGTCACAAAGGCACAATCCATGGAGAAAATAATTGATAAGCTGGATTTCATCAAAATAAAAGTTCCTGCTCTGCAAAAACAGTATCAAGAGAATTAAAAGGCAAGTCACAGAATGGGAGAAAATATTTGCAAAAGATATATTTGATAAAGAACTAGTATCTAAAATGTACAAAGAACTCTTAAAACTCAACAACAAGAAAACAACCCAATTAAAAAAATGGGCAAAAGATCTGAATAGACACATCATCAAAGAAGATATACAGATGGCAGATAAGCACATGAAAAGATGTTCAACATGTCATGTATTAGGGAATTGCAAATCAAAACAAGAAAATATCACTACGCATGTATTAGAATGGTTCAAATCCAGAACACTGGCAACACCAAGTGCTGGTGAGGAGTACGGAGCAACTGGAAATCTTATTCAATGCTAGTGGGAATGCAAAAATGGTAAGCTACTTTCAAAGACAGATTGACAATTTCTTACAAAATTAAACATACTTATAGCATATGATCCAGCAATCACTATCCTTACAAATGACTTCAGGACTAGTCCAGTATCTTTATTATTCTTAGAATTTACAACCGATATATTTGTATGTGATTTTTATTGATAGTTTTTGTATAGTTTTAGGGATTAATATCCCATGAGTAATAGTCCAGTAAAAGAAATTACTTATTTGTTGAACACCTACTACTTTCCAGATACTGGGCAGATATGTTTTACATATCTTTCACCTTCACAATAACGTATAGGTAACTGCTTTTCATGCCAAAAACCAAATCAAGAAAATGAAGTTAAGCAGTTACACTACTTGCCAATGATAATAAATGGTGGTATTTGGATCCTAACATCTTCATCCACAGCACAGTGGTCATCTTCATTCTTCTCATCATTGGAATATACATATAATAGTTCAACTCTGCCAGGGTATCTGTCAAGTTCTTTATGTGAATTACCTCTTTTAATACTATCATAACACGCTGAGATGGTTAATATAATTATCCATGTAAGGGCATATTTTCAGAGAGAATTGAGCATATTATTTTGTTATTGTGGTAAAATATGTACATCATAATACTTACCATTTTAACCATTTTTAAGTGTATAGTTCAGTGGCATTAAGTATACTCACATTGTTGTGTAATCATCACCACTATTGATCTCCAGATCTTTTTAATATTCCCAAACTGAAGTTACAGTGGTTTTTAATATTGGGAATATGATATGCTCCTCCTCCATTTATGGCCCACTAAATTTAAAATAATAATAATAATAATAATAATAATAATAATAATAATAATAATAATAATAA